>NC_135767.1:19389700-19664700 GCF_052425735.1 Oculina patagonica
GGGCCGTTTTAATTACGAACAACAGACCTTCCGAAATCGAGCTTGAATTTACGACACTCCTTTTTTTTCATTCCGCGCAGGAGAGGGATTTGTCTTGTTTTATTTTGAGTACATGTAGTGTTTCTTAAAGCGACTAATATTTCCTCAAATATAAGGAAATCTCCAAAAAAAGGTAGCGATGGTGGAAAACTCCAAATGTTAAAATTAACTGAATACCACAAGAATGGCCAAGAATGAGGAAGACTGAGATAATTTAAAAAATTAAGGCATAATGTTTTCCCCATTTCTTGATCTGATATCTTCGTCTTAGTATTTCACTTAAATTCATATACCGAAGCAAACCAGGGAAACTTGAGATAAACTGAAAGGTTTCTGTTTTCTTTGTTGAATCCTTGAATGTACGTTTCAATCAATTTGCCAAAATTATTTTTGCGTTGGTTTCGCTTTCGTGTATTAAATGTTACCAACCATATTTCGTGAAGTTCCTTTTTGCTATAAACGAAATAAAACAATGGAAACTTGTTTAAAAATGGAACTTTTGGCAAGTATGTTTTTCATTTATTTTATTTTCTGAGATTTTGAAAAGCTTGAAGGTACATACAATTTGTTTGGTCCGTCTGCAAAACAAACTGTTTTGCAAAAGTCTTTTAGATCTTCACAAATGAAGACTTAAAAGACATGATGGACTTTTTTTTAAGTCGGTTGTTGCGTTGTTAAAGCTTGATAATCAAACGAACTTTCAGATTAATAAAACGGAAGATAACGAATCCGCGGCTCACTCCGCCATTTCATTTTTTGCGTGATTAGTTTGCTTCGAAAAACCAAAAAAATCCGCAAACGCCCTTTATATCGCATTACCGTCTCGGCGGAGTTTCAGTTTGCCTGAGACTCATAACACAAACTGAAATGTTCCGTCTTCTACTTTTCCTGCGCAAACGAGTTCGCTTGTTTTCTTTGACAGTTTTAACGTAGACAGAGCACAAATAATTAGCAGCTACAGTGAACATTATAATCCAGTAATTTTTAAAAAAGGACTGTGAAAAGATAGAGGAAAGGCAGAGTAAAGATCAAGCAAAACCTCGATCAAAAATATGTATTTTATTTGTTGGAACGTACATAATATATTTGAGTTTTTTTTTTTTGTACCCAAATGACAGTTTTGAAATCACAGTCTAACTATTAGTTTCGCTCATTTAAAGCTACAGCTGGTCTATTTTGCGCTCAAACAAAGGAAACTTTTAAAAAAACGTATTAAATATTAAACCTTGTAGCAACACTAAAACTCGTATGACGTAACAAGACGCCATAAGTACCGCCATCTTGGATCCTTATTTTGGATTTCTTATTCTAAGAAAGTCAGAAAATAACGGAAATTGATGAAAAATTAAGCCAGACTGAATCGTACGATTTTTTTCAAAAAATATGATGATTTTTTGGCCAGACCGGCTTGTAATTATGACGTTGCCAGGGGAACGTCAAATATCATGGACACATGGTTGACATATCGAGATTTCCGCAAGCGATGATCATGAAAGAAAAGCTACTTACAGTTTCAGCATTGTACGTCCGAGAATTAATTTACCTATTCATAAGCTTTCAGGAATCCGAACGTCAAAACTATGAAAAAAAAATTCAAATAAAGTATGTATATGTTACTACCCAAACATAAACGTACCGGAAGTAAACGTTTCCTAACTGATATTGTTTTTCCCAATTCAGCCTGTCAGTTTAACTGGGATGGGTTTACTGTCACTGGTTTTCGTTGTCGTGCTCGTTGTATTCGGCCCCTTCTTTGGAGGAGAAAACTTGGTAGAAACATGGACACCGATTATAGGTAAGTAATCAATGAGTGTGCATGTTAAGTCGCGTGTGCGTGCGTGTATGTCCTTGTGCACACATTCGTGTGTGATTGCGTGAGGGAATTTGAATGAATAAAGGATAATTAAAGAGCTAGCTCTTGATTTATTTCAACGGTGTTTCCACTTGATGGACACAAGTTAAGGATCTAGTCACTAAAACTCACTTTTCAAAAAGACTTAGAAGAGACTGAGTTGGGATATTCCCTATTTTAAAAATCCGTGTACTACTTTAATAGATTGATGTAGGCTCTTACCGATATTTCTAGCACATTTTTTGGCATTATTTGGCTTTATTTATCCCAAAAAGCACTGATTATTTCGACTGATTATTTGTATAATCTTGTGTTAAAAAGCACAATCTGACTTTGTTTATGGCGTCCAAAGATGCATTTTGCCCTCATTTTAGTCAAAGGAGCCGAGGAGGCCTGAGGAATAGGTTTGATAGGTCAGCGGTTGCCTTCTAGAAACTCAGTCCATCACACTCGTTCCAAGATGTCGTCATCCACGTTGTCATCGAGGAACAATGGAAGTCAGCCAGCCAAGGCAGAGATAGCTCGAGAGCGTACGCTGACGTCAAACATTGATCGTTACATTTTATTGTTGAAAAATGTAACTGAAAATCTGAAAAATGTAATATTCTAAGATAAAAAAATCGGAAAAAAGTGAGCATTATTTTAGCACTTTTTTGGCAAAAAACAAGCACTTCTTTAAGTATTTAATGCTTTTTTTACGAGCACTATCGATAAGAGCCTAAATTGATGTCTTTTTTAATGTGTTCCTGTGTTGAGTTACATGCAAATAAATTCGTCTTTATGTTTCGCAGATTCTAATACCTTAACAGTGCACCAATGTCCTTGTCAGCCATTTCATTCGAACCAAACGGCACTTTGCTCCGAGTTTCAAACAGTGATACAGGAAAACGGTCCCGGAGCAGTTTGCAATTCGTCTGAGGCATCGTGTAATGTGAATGTTACTCGTGCTCCTCCGAACAGGAAGGAGGGAGGCTGGGGAAACTGCTACTGTGATCCACTGTGTAAAGAGATTGGCGATTGTTGTGTGGATTATGACACCTGGTGAGTTTTTTGCGATAATATATAGTAACATACCGTAAAATTCCGGTTATAAGCCCTGGGCTTATACAACTTCATAAGGGGTTTTGGATGGGCTTATAAGCGGAGGGGCTTATATCCGGGAGGGCTTATAAGCGGAATAAAAAAAAACGCTTCGGAACGGGACACGGGAGTGTTGATCGAAATACGTTTCTACATTAAAAACGCATAATAATTAACAATTATCCTGCGAAATCGCGCGGAATATCGCCTGATACTTCGCCGACGAGGCCGTAGGCCGAGTTGGCTAAAATGAGACGATATTCCGCAAGATTGAGCAGGATAATTGTTTTATTATTCAACAAAGTGTCAACGAAACACATTTTGCACTTAGAAAAATGTAATTATGCAGCGCTTTACAAGACTTCGGACGAATCTTCGCAACATACGTATATCGCAGGATATCTGTTATGTACGGATGACAGATAACGTTAACATTTTGATCATATATGGGCAGCGCGTGCATTTGTCGAGAGAGAGATATGTTCAGGAATGCACGCAAATGTGATTAAGTTTTCTCGTAATAGACATCACAAGGTGTCTTCAGTAATGATATTCCACTAAAAAAAATCACGCAAAATTATATCAGATATAAAGTATATGAAAATTTCTAAAGCCCAGTAGGAACTGAAAAACTCTGTAAACAAAACTTGTTTGCATTTCTGGACATAAGTGACACAGCGAACGAGTGAAATATTGAGGCTCTTTTAGGGGTTATCGGGATACGGGATATTCAGTAAAAAAATTATAGGGATACGGGATATTTGGGGGATAATTAACGGGATACGGGACATTTTAAAACAGATTCCTAGACATCAAACAGAAATTTCATATCTCCAAGCAACTGTGTTAAGCGGCCACCCTAAGGACTTTAAAAAGTGGCAGCTTAATAGAGGTACATTTGAATTGTATAAGAATTGAAGTAGAAACGATTTTGTTGACTCTATATCGCAAAATGCTTTTAAAAAGTGAACATACATGAAGATAAATCCAAAATTCATTGTGACTGAACATCAAGTGCATTTCCAGCCAATGCATAGTTCTATCCCTAAAACGGAAGGCACGTAGTTGAAATGTACAGTGTATTTCTTCGGTTGATAATGAACAGAAAAAGATGCAAAACATCGTTGACAAGTTTCTTAGGCCTTTTTGCACAAACAGTTATTTTGTGGAAAAAATTGTGCTTAAGATATTTTACCATTTCGCTTGGAAATATAATTTGCTGGTCGCTTAATAGAGGTGACATAAAATAGGTGGCCGCGGTCGCTTAATAGAGGTGGCCGTTGAATAGAGGTGTCAAATACAGCAGTTTAGTGACAAATAAATCGGGACGCTTAATGTAGGGTGACCGCTTAATAGGTGGCCGCTTAATAGAGGTCGGACTGTAATAACAAAGTTTTTAACGTTTGTTGGAAGATTTCCGAAGATGTTCCAAAAGTTGTCCGAAGGTCATACAAACGTTTTCAAACATTTTTCGAGAATTTCCGAGGACTACTCAAGGGGCGCTTTCCATTCGACCAAAAATTCTGGTTTGAGTTTCCGGAAAATTCCAGTGGCAAATGGAACAGTATTTTCCAACTTTTCCGGTTGACAGCACGGAAGGCAAAACAAAATTTGCATATGGTCAGGTAGTGCGTCGAATATGGAAATTTCTACGGTGCATTAAAATAATGCACTGTGGCCGGTTTCCTGCAAATATAACTCGATATTTTTGTAAATAAAAAGCATTCCGAGCACTGAATATAAACGCCATGAATACCATCGTGGCGACAAATGCAGGGGCCTTTCAAAAGGCACACTACAAGCAACGAAAACGTCCCCAACCCAAAAAGTTTAATGAGCAAAACAATGGCGTAGCCTGCACGCGCGTTATAAATATTTGTACATTTCAGTTTGCTGCCGCCTGCAAAACAACAACGAAAAACAACCGAGTTCACCTACATTTTGCTTCCTTAACACATGTAGCTGCTTTCAGATGCACAAATCGCTAAATTTTCTGCCGAAGGAACTTAGGCTGAGTGTAAAATGGTAGCTTTTCCCAAAATTTCCGGAAAAGAGGACAACCTCGCAAGGTAGACCCAAATTTTCGAAAACAATTTCCGGGAATTTTTAGTTCTATTTGATTTTGCTTCTGGAATTTCCGGGGTTTTCGGTTGAATGGTTCGCATTTCGGAAAGTCACCACTTTCCGGATATAATGGAAACTTTCCCAGGAAATTTCTGTACCATTTGTCCTTGTTCCGAATTCGAAATTTCCGGAAGTTTTGGTCGAATGGAAAGCGCCCAAGATCACCGAAAACTTCCAAAGTTTTCCGAAGATTTCCGAGGGAGATCCGAAGATGTTTCGATTATACCCCAACAAATTTAAGTAAAAGGATCAAACATGGCATCAAACATAATAGGCCTTATCGCGGTTTTCGACGCCATGTTGACGAGTAGGCAAAGCGGGTACAAACAACAGTGTTTGTATGGGAATCCGAAGACCGAAGGCAAATATCTTTTAAACTAGTGGTAACCACAGGTTAGAAAGTGCGGGCCTCGATGCAGTTAAGAGAAGGTACTGGGAGGGAAGTGTTTTTTGTTAGTTTGGAAAATTACTTCACCGTGAAGTCGAAGTTTTTGGGAAGTTTTCCAGAAGTTGGCATAACTGTGGTAATTGAGATTTCTTTTATAAACTGCCGTTGTTTATTGGGAGTCTGTCTACCGAGAATAACAGTGCATCGTTCTTTGCGGAAAAAAAGATTCCTCGACTTCCTGTTTGAACAACACATTTTCGGATCCTTTCGCTTTGTAACCGTTCATGATGGAAGAAGAAATAACTTAAGTCACCTCATTTCACGGCAACTTTTTCAACAGGTCACGAAAATTTATCAGACAGTGTCGATAAATCACTGGACAAAAGAAAATTATTCCGAGTAAGGTCGAGTAACGCGTCACGCTTAAGTCACGAATGTTTTTTATCGTTTCCTATTGCCGCGAACCAATCAGAGTTGTTTTTTTGATTGACAGTTTTGCGAAGTGTAGTCGAGCACGCGGTGTGAATTGAGATGTGATTTTCCTCCGTCGGCAAACTCGCTTTGTTGTCAGTGTTATAAGGAATTTCTCGATAATAACCGTTGTTGGAATCATTCACTTTGCCGTAGTTTATCTGTGATACAATCACAGCAAATCTTCTCAAAAGCAACACCTATAAAACAACGTCTGCAAAACGTAATGTCTGCAAGAGAGAAGCCTCGATCTAATGTGACAAAGTGTTGATTTTTCGCATTCTTATCGCTCTTGGAGACAAGAATTTTCTCTTCCGGTGTTACGACAAACTGTCATGATTGACACATTTTTGCATTCCGATCGTTCTTAGTGGAAGAACAAAATTTTCAACTTCCGGTTTGCAGATAGCCTTTATAATCGTGGCGCGCACGCGTAATACGCAATCCGCTGGTCACTGTCAAGATTAGGGTTGCGGGCCTCTCTTGGGCCCGCAAAAATCAAATTCTGGACAATTTATGAATTGTAAAGTTAAGATACAGGCAAGAGTTTTTATTTACCGAGTTTGAAGGATGTAGCTAAGCTATATGGCGTTCAGTTGCGTTTTTAATTTCCCATACATTTGTCTATATTTTTCCCGTAAATTGACGCGGATGGCGGGAAAAATTATAGACAAATGTACGGAAAACTATAAACGTAGCTGAACGCTTTCTAGCCCACCTACATCCTTCAAACTCGGCAAATAAAAACTTTTGCCTTGTATCTTAACTTTACAATTTATAATTCGAATTTTATAAAAGATATTTTCCGTCGGATTCCCAAACAAACACTACAATTTCCATGTTCACACGATGGTTGGAAACAGCTAACATTGACGCACAACATTGATTTTCTTGCTGTGTGTTTTTCAAAGGCATCCTCCTAATGTGCCAACAAAGCCGAAAATCAAAGCAGTGAAGCTATCCTGTAGACAAGTACCTACAAACCAAAAGAATCGAATGAGAGGCTACGTCATGATTGACAGCTGCCCATCATCTTGGAGGGATGCTGAAACTGCTCGTGCGTGTATGTCTACCAATTACTCCGCTGATCCTGTTGTGGCCTTACCACTACTTGACATGACAACAAACGTCACTTATGCCAACATATACTGTGCCATGTGTCATGGGAAGTCACGTGACCTTCACCATTGGAGTCTCCGAGTCGAAAGATTTTTAGGAGTGAAAGCTCCGAATGGTTCGCTTCACGATATCATATCCTCAGACCGTACGGAGCGGTGGGAAGCAATTCCAGTTGGCGAAATAATTCCAGACACATGCGTTCTGACACCAACAGAAGCCAACACGGGACCTGACACTGCTATCAAACGACTGTGTCGTTCATATGCAAATAGAATTGTTGTGAGAAACGACAATACACAGACACAAGGCGGTGAAATGTTCCGTCATTTCAAGAACCCCCATTGTGCCCTCTTGTCAAGTCCCTCTATGTTAGCCAACCAAACCGTTCGATGCTTCGAGATTATTAGATTTCCTCCCAGTTTGTCTACTATGCTTTTTGTGTTTTCAAATCTTACCAAGATTCCACCAGATGACCTACGTATACAATCAGTACGTGTGAAATTTAATTGTCAGATGAACGAAGTTTACGATCCATTCCAAGAGAGATGCTTACCACTACACCTCAGCCGCTCTGACAGTAACAACACGAACAGCACCAACGTAACGCGCAACTGTCACGGTCTTCGCTTTCCTTCCCACGAGTTTCGTGTCCTAAGTAACAACTCCGTTTTCATCATTCCTCACCAGAAGCTCTACAATAACGACAGCTATATCCTGGTAAATCAGACGTTGATTCTGTGCGCGAAGTTTTCTCGCAACTACACGAGAAAATCGACCCCCGCGCGCCCCGAGAACGAGAATTCTTCTAACCACTCGCTGGCCCTACGCATCGTCACTTATGTTGGGTTCTCCCTGTCAATCATCTCCCTCCTTATCCTACTGATGACGTATTTCCTGTTTGATGAGCTGCGGACCTACCCTGGCAAAAAGGTGATGCACTTGTCATGCGCAATGATAGCCATGCAGACAGTGTATTTTGTTTCCGACCCGGATGTTGTTTCCGCTGCAGTCTGTGCTGTGATGGGCGCCCTGTTGCATTACTTCATCCTGGTTATGTTCCTGTGGATGAGCGTGATTGCCCACAACACACAGAAAACGTTTTCAACCCTGAGTAAGTAAACCTTCTTTCCTCTCTCCCCAGGCAGTTGCTGAATTTCAAGTGATTTCATCAAAATTCTAAAACCTTAAGAGATATGAAGCTTAGTGCATGACCACCATAAACAAGCTAAGTGCATGACCACTATACACAACATTTACATTTTTTACATTAATTGTTAGTTCTATGAACGGAGCTATTATTTTCACATATACTAGAGATAAAAAACATAGACTTCCATGAGAATTGGTATCAATTTAGTGCTACGTTAAGGAGATGTAAAATACTTTTGAAAATTGTGATGTCCCGGATCAACGTGTCACCCTAGATGCATTGCGCGCCAAGGAACAGTTTCCATATATGAAAATTGTACCCCGCCATTTTATGTTGAGCGAGTTAAGTTGCTTCAATCTTCTTCCATCATTGATTTTAAGCTTAGCGGTTAACACGCTTTTCAGTTAAAGTGATGAGACTGTTTAATCATCGATTTCTATCAGAAGTTTTCCAGTTTGGAGTGTTTTGGGACAAGAGCAGGCTTTCAAAATAAAAACAAACGGTCGCAAAGCATATCGGTTGAAGGTGGACCTTTAACTGTCACAAAATTTTATCGCATTTTTATTTGTCGGTTGTGAATGATGCTACAAAACTACAATTTAAACAACTGCCTGTTTTATTTTTCTAATGTTTTTCACGCAAACAAACAGTTTTTTTAACACTTATGCAAACCACCAATACGGACCTTAGATCCCAGTTACGAGCCCCTTTATAACGAAGTCGCCGGTCGTAGTTAAGGGTTTTCACAAGTTGCTCGGCAACGTTTTGGCAACTTTTCATGTTTCGAGCAACTGTTTCCCCTTGGAGCAACTCCTTTTCCTCTCGAGCAACTTGCTGCATTTGAGAAATTTCCGGACTGAAGATCTCCGAAGGTTATCCGAGTGTTGTTCAAAGGCAATACGAACTTTTCCGGAGATTTATGAAGTTTGTCAATGATTTTCGAGAAACATCTGAAGACGTTTCAACTTTTGGCTCATTCTGCTTTAAAATATTACAAAACTCGTCAGCTAACATGACGTAATAGATATCTTCACGATTTTCGTGAAGATATCTATTACGTCATGTTAGCTGACGAGTGTTGTTCAAAGGCAATACGAACTTTTCCGAAGATTTATGAAGTTTGCCAAGGATTTTCGAGAAACATCTGAAGACGTTTCAACTTTTGGCTCATTTAGCTTTAAAATATTACAAAACTCGTCAGCTAACATGACGTAATAGATATCTTCACGATTTTTCTCAGTTAAAGAAATCCGTTTTATTTGACAACTGTTCCCCTTAACATAATATTTAGATACTTCTTTTGCTGTAAAATTGCATAAAACTGCTTAGAAATCTTACCCTCAACGGGAAATTAGCATATATTTAGAAAAATTCTCTTGATTAGAAGCAGCGTTTTGGATTTTTTGGAGCAACTTTCGAGCAACTTTTATTATCAGAACCAACTTTTTTTGGATTTTTTGGAGCAACTTTTGAGCAATATTTTGAGACATTACGGGCAACTTTTTGGAAAATCTCGAGCAACTTGTGGAAAGCCCTAGTCTTAGTTGATTTAAAGGAGTAGTATCACGAGAAGTCTCCTAAGTTTTTGTGTAAACAATGATATATTTACGAAGGCGCACCCAGCGACAACATAACCTTTGAACAACAAAAGAAAGGAATAACTTCATTCTCCAAGCTGGAATAAATGTAAGCTGGAGTAAGTAACACTCTTAAACTTGAAAACGTCAGCCCGACGTTATCTTTAGGCCAATACTGTTCTATCTGTCCGTAGCCAAACCACCTTTAAAACAACTTTCGTGACTCGTACAGTACGTTTAAGCAAGGCCAGGCCACTATAAGTGGATTTCCAATTAATACCAACACATTCACTGGATTTTCAAGTAGCACTAAATCATGGTGACACTGTCCGTTTAACAAATAAATTTCACCACACAGAAGGCTTTTGTACATTATGCTAGCATTTTCTCGAGCATCTTAGTGAGGCAAAAGCATTGAGCATTATTTGAGCATTTTAGTGACGTTTTCCCAGAAAATTATTTTTTTCTGAGAAAATAAAAACGAAATTATGTTTTTAAAGAAAATGAGGACTAAAACTAATAATTATTATATACACTCAAAATTCACAAAAATTTCAAATGCCACCCTAATACAGCTGAGTGGAGACTGTTTTACGTTTCAAGAGTCAATTAAGGAGGCCATGCTTGTTTTCTTCGTAAGCCGTGGCTGTGAGTCTTTAACATTATGTAAAAAAAACTTTGAAATTAAAAAAAAAATGTTTGTTTTATGAGCATTATCCGAGCATTTTAGTGACATTTTTGGGGAAGACCGAGCATTTTAGCGGGAAAATGGAGCATTGAGGTGGAGCTTTAATTTAATACGGAAACAAAAGCATAATGTACAAACGCCTAACACACGGTTGACATTGATTGAAAACCAGATCATCAAACAATTTCTAGCATTTCAGGTTACAAAAATAAGGTGGTACACGTGAAACTGTTTTAGCAACTAGCAATGCAACGCAACGTAAACATAAAATAATGTGGTGTAAAAGATAGTTTGATTGCCCTTTTCCTTTCGCACAGACGTGGATCTGAACAACCCTCTTGTGATCGCCAAACGAAAGAAATCTTACATTCGTTCCTGTGTGTTTGCCTGGGGACTGCCACTTGTTGCTGTTGGAATCTGCGTGACTTTGCAGTTGACAAATACAGGGAATATTGGTTACGGTGAGTCTCTGAGAACTTTTTGGGTTTAGGGTCATTGGCCCGAAACAGAGCTTAACATGGAATGAATTTCAACCAAACTTTGCCTACTGGTTGATAACTTTAAAAGGACGTAATTTTTAAAATAAAAAGGTGGGGTCACCATATTCGTTTACGACCTTGTATATGCCACATAATTCCTTAATAATTCTCTTGCGACTTCTGGCAGTGTACACGTTTCCAGTGATAATTTATTTTTCAAACAAATAAATTGATCTGTTTTCATTTACAGAAAGAATTTGATCGCTACATCCATAACACGAGAAAAATAATGATAGGTCACCATACTCCTTTACGAGAAAGCGACGATCAATTTCTCTCGTGGACCAAACCGCCTAGAAAAAAAAAGCCGCCATTTTGATAATGTGCGCATGCTATTTCGAGTAAAGTTCTGCGCAGTTATTCTGCGCAATGCAATACAGGGAAATGACCTTGAACCAAGACAACAGCTTCGCCTTCGTCTCACCTCGCCTGCATGCGTACTTCAATTTCTCCCCAACTCTTTGGCAGTTTATTTAATAAGTGACAATTCATCTCGTAGGTAATGAAGATGGCTGTCAGCTGTCGCTTCCCGCTCGCTCTTTCGCTGTCGCTGGTCCTGTTACGGCGTTGCTTATTTTCAACATCTTTGCTTTGATTCGCACAGCAATTGCTATCAATCAACAGGTAAGGTTTTGAAACTGCAGTAGGTTTTAGCTTCTATAAATTTACGTGTACTTTCTAAAATTGCCTCCAAGTAAATATCTTGTCTGATTTTCGACCACTCTACCCACAAGGGGGGAGGGCGAGGGGTCTCCCAAATGAAAGGGGTGGGGATGTTCATCTCGCTTATAGGGGTGTAATTACGGGTTTTGGCCGGCCTCGCTTAGCGTATTTAGAACAAAAAGCTAATATTCAAATTCTGTACTTGTGTCTTTGAAAAACGCTAAAAAAACATTTCACATAATATGCAGGTGCAAGGTTCGTGTTTAAGACTGGTTCATCCGTTAATACTATTCAGACCGGACATTTTTGGATCTTTTCCAATCAGGATCTTTTTCGTAACTTCCAGTCCAATCCAAACAACAATTCATTGGAGTGTACTGTTGCTACGGGTTTAACACCAGATTCATCTCAATATTACAATCAAATCAATTTCTGTTGCCTTCTTACCAGACACTTTATTTGGCTTTGCTATACAAAAGAAACTATCCCCCACATGGATGGTTTTCGGCGATATCTTAAACTTGCATATGACACAGAACAGATAACAAAAACCACTACTCCGAAGAAATGGGAACTTTTGAACAATTTCATTTGCCTTGGAAATGTCACCCACAGCCCTGCATTTTTCTGCCACCATATAGATTTCGTCCTTTTTTTCCTGCCCCTTTATTGTTTTTGTGCTTATTATTTTCTTATGGCTAAGTAGTGTAGAGATTTGTAATACATCGTTTCTTTTTGTTTCATTTATATATTTACCTTGTAATTTTTTTCCTTTTCTTGTGTGTATTGTATTGTTGTAAGCATTGCTGTAAGCATTAATAAAAAAAAAAAGAATATCTAAGCAATCACAATGAAACTTTGAGGATATATTGTATGTCCGAAAATCTATCTTTTGACATACGTCACGTGGAATGATGACGTCACACCACGTGACAAATACATCATGATGTCAAAACAGCCGCTCTCTTGGGTCCGCCATCTTGGATTTCAAAAGTTTTTCAAAACATCAGAAAACCGCCCAATATTACTGAAAAGTACTCAAAATCAATAAAACGGTGCAAAAAAACTAAAAAAGATGAAAATAATTGCATTAAAGTTTATTTTCGTTAATAGGAATAGAAAAATTACAAATTTGGGGAAACATGTCTGTCAAAATGCCGTTGCCATGGTAACGTCAAGTTCGCGACACAACAACCTATCCTACCAAATGTTCTCCAGATTAGATAAACTCGCAAAGTTTGGTAGCGTTTGGTTGAATCTTGAAAAAGTTCTAAGCGTTCAAAGTCAGCGCGGGCACTTTCCGCCTCCCCCCGGTCTGGATAGGGTTAAAGTAACAATTTTTCTCTTTTTGAAAGGGAAACATGGCGACAGCGAGTCAGAGAAATCTTCCTGTGATTGTACTGAAAATGACGGTTGTCATGGGGATCGCCTGGATCCTTGGATTTGTGTTGGCTTTCTATCCCACTCCTTATTTGGAATATCCGTTCGTCATCATCAACAGCTGTCAGGGTAAGTCAGTTTGTGGCCCAGTCCCCTCTCTTCAGTCATTTGTTTTAGCTTTATCCAGGCCTCGTCGTCCCCGTACCCCTTTTCGTTTCTCTTAGCTGGAAGGGCCTTGGCATGAGAGACAAAGAACTCTGGGGACATAGGATTTTTAAATTTCTCAATTTTTTTAGCTTTTTTGATTGGCTGTTTAAAACTCTTGGCTTGGCTGTCTCTCACAGTATTTAGAAACAAAACAACTGCATAAACGAAGACCTGAAGTCCTAGAATCTTGAACTGCACTTGAAATCCTTTGTCTCCAGAGCCCTTTCTATCTCGCGCAGAGGCGCCGCCCGCGCCGGCAAAGAGAAACGACAAGAGCTATTGGGGAAGAGAATGAGTCAGTTCATAGCCCAATTCCCTCTCCTCAGCAATTTCTAAGCATTATCTTTCTTTATTCGTCAGGTGTTCTGATCTGCGTCTCATTTGTGTTCAACAAGCATGTCTTCACTCTGTACAAACAGAGATTCATGACCGCAACAAATCCTGAGCCCGCGGCAGGCGCAGCTGACCAACAAGCAGGCTCTGCACAGCAGCCCTAAACTTTGTCAGAGAAGTGTTGGGAGAATCGGTCCCACAACGTCGACCCAAGGCTTTCACTCCTTTACTATTATACTTTACTATATATTCACTACTAGTAGATGTATGTTTAGAGATTTAGTCCTTGATGAAAAAGTGTAGAATTAGCTAAGCGATACATGTATTTCTGCAAGTCATTAAAACGCGTTGCTTGTCGCATTACAAAGTTTTTTTCTTAAATTATTTTTCAAGCATTTTTCCCTGGTATCAGACTCCAAGCCTGGTTTGCATAAGTGCAAACACAAAGACCGGCTACCGTATGTTATTGAGCTTGTGATTGCGTTTCACGGCGTTTGTGTGGACAGTTTCGCTTTTCTAGTGAAAAACACAAGGTTCTGATATCCTCAAAGGAACATAGTTATAACAGGGTTCGTACTCTTTTGAGCATTTTAAATTCCATGACTTTCCTGCAGGTTTTCCATGACCCCTATGAACCCTAGCGGATATGGACCAGGGGGTCCAAATCCGCCCCTCCCCCCCCCCCGATTATAGGCCAATCTACTGTAGACAAAAAAGATACATCCGATTGTAAGCCGCTCCCCTCCCCGATATATAGGCCCCCTCTCCCAAAATTGTTCCAAACAAATATCGAAAAACGATCACCACAGCTGTATTAGATTAAGATGAATTTTTTTAAGACCAGTGTTATATTGACATCGGAGTGTTATTAATTCATTACCAGTCAACGAAAAACTTATTTAGATCAACACTGCCGTATTTCATTTCAAAACGTTTCTTTTTTATTCCGCTTTGGTTTAATGGTAAGCACCCCATCCAAACATCCCACGTGCTTTTTTGTTGTTTTAGTTCATTCAAGCTGGAATAAAAAAACAACATAACCCCATAGCAGTATTTAAGAGACAAATATTAAATTGAACTTAAAAAGTTGTGCCGATATCAGAACTCGTGTCTCAAACCCAACCCCAGGCAAGGCGCACACCTTCGCTACAGAAAAACTGATATTCTTTGTGAACTGAAAGCATTCTGAAACAATGACAAAAAGAGAGCGAATAAGGGTTTCGCTGACAAATTTTGAGGCGGTGGAATCGTTAGAGAAATCTAATGAAAATAAGACAATCGTCCAGGAAATTTGAAACCTTTTACGTCCTGGCAAATGAAGGCAGTTTTCCTGGCGCGGAAAACAGCGAGACGGTATACATGTAGCTATTTATTTTTATTTTGGAAAAAGAAAAACACTTTTACATAGAATAAACTAAAACATACTGCTGATATTTGCCATTTAGTTGTTATCGTCGCCAACCTATGTACAGCAAACGAAGCAAAGCAGTTATCCGAGTTCGAGTTAACCGAGTAAAAATGACTTAAAAGTGGGGTCAAATCAGATAGTTCTTTATAACTGTACCAAGTATGATCGAGAAACTGTGACGGCAGGTTCAGTGTCGAAGTAACAAGAACACCTTCGATGCACCATGTTGGCGGGCCGTCACGGACGCTTCAAATCGGCCTTCTCGATATTTTCCAAAATAAAAAGATTTGAAACTTTTTAATATCCATTTGGTAGTTAGGACCCTAAAACAAGACTGCATGCCAAATTTCAGCGAAATCGGTGAGGTACGGTGGCCGCGAACTTTTATAATAGCTCGAAAGTTATGGAGTATTACACTTAAGGGTTTCACCTAACGTTCAGGTGGCTAAGGTAAATTGCTTGAATTTAGTATGTAACAATTAACCTAATTTCGGAGACACGAGATATTAACACAATATTTTCAGTTCAATTTTTTGGTTAAATTGACTATAGAAGTTGGCAGTTAATTGTGAAAAACACGGCTTGTCTGACTGATTTTTAAGATCTTTCTCGGTGCTACGTTTATGCTTCTTTGTTATTTCAGATGCTTTTCTTTTGTTTTCGATAAATTTACCCGTGAATACGGTTCATTTTAGCAAAGTTATTTTGTTTGGCAATAAGCTTATATAGCAAACAGAACATTCTTCACTCTTGCCATAGCTTACCGATAGACTCGACATTAAATGCGCGCGTATACAAGAAAGATTTTGCAACACAATCTTTCTATGTTTCTTGTCCAAAAAGTTAAAGTCCAAAAAGGTAAAGTTAAAAAAAACTAAAAACTAAAATAAAAACGTTATTTCCCGGCCTAGGTCCGTCCGTATAGGGAAAACTGTGCCCTCAAGAGCACACCTCCGGTCTGGCAAATAACATTTATTATCCCAACGCCTAAAATTATGGGCCGTTTCAGTTACGAACAAGAAGCTTGAGAAGCTTAAAATCGGGCGCTTAATAATTAGCTATCTGTTTTGACTTGAAAGGCAGGGTCACCGCAGTACATAGAAAATCACTGCAAAAACAGTCACTTAAACCTATTCAGGCCGGGGGGGGGGGCTTTTGAGGCCCTCGCTGACTTTTGACGCTTATAACTTTTTCAAGATTCAACCAAACGCTGCCAAACTTTGCGCGTTTATCGAAAATTTATCTCGCAATAATTTGGTAGGATTAGTTATTGTGCCAGTAACTTGAAATCACCATGGCAACGTCATTTTGACAGGCTTGTTTTCCCAAATTTGAATTTTTCGTGTTTCTATTTAATAATGAAAATCTGGAATGTTTTCAAGATTGCATTATTACTTAATGACATAAATGGTCTCAATTTATAAAAAAATATATTTCGCACAATACAAATAAACGATTGAACTAGACGTCTAGAAAATATAAATTTGTAACACTTAGCAAAGTGCAGCCTTTTAATAAAGGCGGGGTTTTACCTGAAGACCAAGTTTTCCAACGCTTTAGGTAGCTGACGCATTTCAGTATTTTCCAGTCCTTACACTTTAATGGAACAGTATACAACTCCTAATCAGATACTATTGTCAAGAAAATGATCACAACTTATTGACCAATGATTAGGTATTTGTTTCATACCATTACTGTAATAGAAACTGGTGAAGAATAGTAGTACTGACCCAAAGTATAAGGGCTGGAAAACACTGAAAACCATTTCAGCCGCGTTTCAAGGAATCCAAAAAAGCTTTACTTATCCCATATAAATTTGTTTTGCAGTATTTTGTTAATTTTTGAACGATTTTGGGGGATGTCTGGGAGGCGATAGTTTTTCTCAAAGGATTAGTAAAATGTAGACAAATAAGAAATATTGAAGATTTAATGTGATTTTAAAATTTGAATTTGAAATTAAAAATTGGTGGACGGACACCAAACAGTCTCCTGACAACCCGGAGTGCTCTTGCGAGGGGGTCAACTGTTTGAAGGTGTTTCCATTCTTTTCTTCAATCCCTTCTTTAAATCTCTTAAAGTTCCATTCAAATTCAGGTAGAACCCCATCTTAATTTTTGTTCTTGCAAGAAAACAACAGAAGTCAAAGGTTGCGTGATATAACCAAGCGTGGATTTTAATTCTCCCTCCCTTTCCATCTCCTTAGCCTTTCACCCCCACCTGTCCCTCCCTTTCTACCCTCATTCAATTTAATGTTTGTTTAAATTTCCTAACCAATTAAGTATCGTACTAATCTGTGCCAAGCAATCAGATAATATCAGAAATTTGCCTTAATTTTGATCTCCCATTCCAAGACCTTGGAGTATAAACCGCTAATAAAACAAAACACACTGATAATAATTCTCTGAGGTTATACACCTTGCAGTATTAACGTACTAACAAACTTGATAACAAGCCCCATGTCGTACTAAGGATTTTTACTGATCAACATAGAAAATGAGTTCACAATGGTTTGTTCCCAAAACGTTCTTTACTGTACAGAGGGTCTGTTAATTGACCTGTAACTTGTATACCGTATTGAAAAACTTCAGAACGAACCGACTTCTGCCCGCTACCATACAGCCGTTTACTGGCAGTCTTTGAAAATCCTGAATTTCGTCAAAATGAACCAAAATAAAGTTTTAAAATTTCCTTTATCAATATGGTTCTTATCTTTTTATTCAATTCTATAAACTGCTTTTATGCAGTACTGTCCACAAAGATTTCAATTTCCTCAAAGTTTCGGGACAAATGGATACAAAATATTTCGTGCAGAATGTAATTTGATTAAGCGAATGTTTTCACGTCTATAAATACTTCAAGCAGTGAATGAAAAACCGTTTTGTTTTCATCGATGAGAACCACTTTCAAATAGTTATGCATAAAAAATAACAATCAGATCAGAATACAATAATTATTAATGTAAGGTCTGACGCTATTATGTCTCGGCAGAGATACTTCTTTTTTGCAAGTTCAAATGTATGCAAATTTCGTGTGAAATGTAATTCGATTTCATTGTCTTGTTTACAAACTCATTCTCAAGAAAGTTGTATTTTCGTGATTAAAACCAATTGGCCTGTTTTGTTTTCCTGATCATGTTTGTCTGTGATTTTTACCAAACATGTGGTCTTTTTTTCGGAACTTTAAGTTGTACAAAAATTCCTATTTTAAACACAGATGTCACTTCCGGAATTTCTCATCTAAAATTCAATTGGTATTTAATTATAATTATTCGAGGTTTTCATTTTCAAGTCATCTTTTTATTCGATAGCTTTACTGATCTCGTAAAAAATTCATTCAAGTTCACACCAATACTGTACACTGCCAATGTTTTGCTGATGTCTTGAGAAGTGTCTTACTAACGTCACTAGTCAAATCTAAAATATATCCAAACCAAGTTGTGCAAACATTCTAATCTTTGTGACAGGCGACTTTGACGCCCAACTGTGCGGAAATGAAAATCGACATACTTCTTGCTAAATATATAAAAAATAGTTTTAAAGTGGAGTCCGCCTCAAAAAAATGTACCGCGAGATCACACTGCTATTTGTAGAAACCTGCAAAGCGTCTAGTTTCAAAAGTTTCCCACAAAAACATTGCGTGACATCAATGACGTTACCCCTTTTATTTACAAAAATAGCTTCAACTTGTCAAAGCAACTACAGTTTCACAATGGTGATTATTAGTACTTTACCCCTTAAGCTTTTTCCTCTGTCCTCCCGCCGAAGCAAAGAAGAGAACCAGATTGCAGATTAGCCCAAAAGTCGACCCAGTATTCCTACAACGATTTACTGTCAAAACTGAAATGAAACCGATTGGTCCAGGCTATCCCCGTAATTTTTAGCCGACAGGAGACTATCGTCTAGGACGACCAAAGGGTAAACTATAAATCGGCCACGCGCGATTAACAAAACATGCCGTTATGACGCCGGAAATCCAGCTCACGCATACTATACCCCGTGACTCACGCAAACCTCCGACTTACGTGCTGCTACAGTCATTCCTTTCTAAACATTTTTTTTGACCACCACCGTACCTTTCTACCCAAAAAACTCATGAAACCACCCGGTTTTAACCTGTTTTAACCTTTCAAAAATTAGAGCGTTCGAAACTAAATAAGATCCGTAATCACAAACAACATACAGCCGTTTACCAGCACTCTTTAAAACTCCTGAAACCCTTCAAAATCAGGCAAAATAAATCTTTGAAATAACCTTTATCAATGTTTCTTATGTTTTATTCAGTTCTATAAAATGCCTTTCATACACTACTGTCAAACAAAAATTTCAATTTCCTCAAAGTTTCAAGACAAAAGAATAACAAATATTTCGTGCACAATGTAATTTGATTAATTATCACGTCTAAAAATACTTCAAGCAATTCAGTGAAAACCCGTTTTTTTTTCCTATCAACGAAAACCACTTTCGAATAATCAATACATGAAAATAACAATAAGATCAAAAGGAAGAAAGGAACCTTTCTAATTATTTGAAGACTTTCAAAGCCGTGATATTATGCATCCAATCCGCGATAAAATTTAATTACAACAAAATCCAAGTTCTCATTTTGAAGTCCATTTTTTTCAGTTGATACCTTTATCCAACTTGTGAAAAATTCCATTCAAGTTCCTATTAATACTGTACATTCCCAATGCTTTGCTCAGGTCTTCAGAAGCGTCTTACTAACCAAATCTAAAATAATTCCAAAACATGCTGTACAAACATTCTACTCTTTGTGACAAACGACTTGACGACCAATTGTTCAGAAATGAAAATCGACACAGTTCTTGCTAAATAAAAAAAAAGTTTTACGGCGGAGTCAGGCTCAAAAAATATACCGCAAGATCACACCCCCATTCATAGTCAGAAACCAGCAAACCATCTAGTTTGCTAAAAAAAAACACTGCGTGACATCAATGACGTTACCTTTTTCATTTACAAAAATAACTTTAACTTGTCAAAGTAAGTGCAATTTCACAATGGTGAATATCAGTACAGTATGGGGCCCAGTTCTCGGCCGGGTCCAGTTCTCGGCCACTTTGTGTTTAACGCGTTTTTTCACACTCCAGTTGAATTAAAAGAAATAGGTATGGTATTTCCTTCAAACGATAGACTGATTCATGTGCTTTAAGTATCTTGAGTTTGATCGTTCAATTCGATATAGAAAGCTCACACGTCGAGTTTACGCGGAGGTAGGTGAATTTGCATTCCCGAAAAATTTGTTTGTTTACGGCTCCTTAAAATTCATGGATGTAGTTAAATTCGTATTTTATCCAAAAGCCCCCACCATACGAGCTAATTTTTGGCATGTGAAACGTAGAATAATTCAGCTTTCTGCTTTAGTTAACTTTTCGTTGAACCGTTGTATTTTTCGGTCTTAATTTACTTCGAAAGTTTTTCTTGCGACGTTTGCGTATTTGCCAGTTCTCGGCCACCCTGCTCGCTATCACAGCTTAGCGCTTGGTTTTTAATATAATTTCATCTGCTGCTGCCAGAATGAAAGAAATAAATGTTTTAAAAATAAAGTTCAATCTTATCTCTAAGTTTTGAGCTGACTCTTGTCTTGTCTATTATTTCTACAACACCTAAATCTTTCAAGACCTTTTCACTGCAAAATAAACCATCTAAATGCACGGGTCACACAATGCGTTGCTAGAACCTGCACATAGGCAACTAGGCGCGTTAAAATCCTTCTTTTCTAAAGTAAAACAAAGCCTCGTAAAAATAATTTGGGATCGATATAACATAAATAGGTTTACAGAGTGATTTTATGACTGTGAAAATTAATTGAGCATTTTTTTTACAGATAATTACGCACAAGCTTTTTAGTGGCCGAGAACTGGGCCAAGGTGGCCGAGAACTGGGCCCACAAATGGAGCTTTTATTTTTATTATTGCTCGGGCAAATTAATTTTTGACCGGTCGATAGCTTTACACCAAAAAGGGCTGAATAATGTAGCTAGCTCTGGGAGAAATTTCAAGTTCCTGCGGTTCTTCTGAGGTAAGAAATACAAGTTTACGTCAAAAGTGGCCGAGAACTGGGCCCCATACTGTACTTTGCTCCGTAAGCTTTTTCTCTGTCCTTCCGCCGAAGCAAAAAAACACAACCTGATTACACATTAACCCAAAAGTCGACCAAGTGTGCCTGCAACGATTTCCTGTCAAAACTAAAATGAAAACCATTGCGGTATGCGTCACCCGTAGCGGTTTTGTAGCAACCCCAAGCTATCCCCGTCTTTTTGGCCGCGCCAGGAGACTATGCTCTAGGACGACCAAAGGGTAAACTATAAATCGGCCACGCCCGATTAACAAGAGACCTTCCGAAATCGAGCTTGAAATTACGACAGTGCGTTCTTTTAATTCCACGCGGAGGAGAGATTTGTCTTGTTTTACTTCGAGTACCTGTAGTGTTTCTTAAAGCGGCTATGGGTGGGAGGTGGGGAAGGGACCTCTCCCCAAGGTTTTCGCTCTATAAAGGTACAGGGGAATTACTTTGCACTGTACAGAAAGCCGGTAGCTTACCCTACAAGGTGACGTGATGTTCATTTGGCTGTTGCTTCGTATGACGTCACACGACGCCATAAGAGCCGCCATCTTGGATCCCCATTTTGGATTTCACCATTCTTAGAAAGTCCGGAAATAACGGAAATTGATGCAGAATAAAGCCAGATTGTCTATAGAATGTAAATATAAACAAATCGTACGATTTTGTTTCAAAAAAATTGGAAAAATAAAGAAAGATGTTAAATATTATGATTTTTGGCCAGATCTGCTTGTAATTATGACGTTACCAGGCGAACGTCAAATATCATGGACACATGGTTGGCATATCGAAATTTCCGCAAGCGATGAAAGAACAGCTCCTTACAGTTTCAGCATTGTACGTTCGAGAATTAATTTACCTATTCATAAGCTTTCAGGAATCCGAAGGTCAAAACTATGAAAAAAAAAATCAAATAAAGTATGTATCTTTATGTCAACACAAACATAAACATGAACATACATAAACATGAACAAACATGAACTCCAGTAACTCGAACTCTAAACGGAAACGAAAAACAGTTCGAGTTAGCGGGTTTCGAGTTATCGGGGTTGATTAAATATTTAATTTGGCAAGTTAACTATTGATAGTTTACTGAATTTTTCAGCACTTCAGTAGACAGTACACTGCAAATTGAGCTTACCTTGTCAGAAACTCCAACACGATCATAAATTCTTATGATAAGAGTGGAAATGGCTGTCAAATACGTGATCTGTTCGTTGCTCTTATCAATGGGCAACCGTGGCGAGTTGCAAGAACCGGAATTCAATTTATTGGGGTAAAATTTGACCCTAATTTTGACCATGCAAGGGACCAAAGGGGTTTTCGAGTTTTTCGAGTTCGAGTTAACCGAGTAAAAATGACTGAAAAGTGTGTTCAAATTCAAGGGAAATGTAAGTTAGTTCGAGTTAGCGGGGTGTTCGAGTTATCCGTGTTTGAGTTAATACCGGGGTTGTGTATGAGCACAATAGCTGATATTGAGCATAATCTGGAGCATAAAAAAGGCAGAAAAAAAAGGCCAAAATTTAATAACATCGGTATGAACGTGCCCAAGGCTGAAATCTGGTTAAGAACGAATTTTTTTTTTTTTTTTTTTTTAATTTATTGCGAGTTTCGACATATCTATGTGCTGCAAGAATAAATCTTTATTCATATCCTGACCTGTAACCAACATTGTCATCACTCATTGCATTTGGTGACGCAAACATGTACATATCGGTAAGAATGAATCTACTGCAATACCACTTTGTTTTTTAAGATTTAGAAAAAGTAGGAACATTTTATGAAAGTTTTAGGCTCAAATCTTCGAGATAATTACAGAAAAGTTCATTGTTGGCCAAAAATTAGACGTTCTTATACAAAAGAGTGTGTCTTATTATCTTCAGGTTTCCTTTAATTATTCCCAAAACCTCAGCGCTTGTTAAAAGCTGTTAGCCATTGTCCTTCTTATTTCCTATACTATTATTTGCTTTCTACTTAATATCGGTTCAAAGTATTTTTAGTTCAGTTCAGCTCTGGGCTGGAGGAGAAGCTTCTAAGGGTTTCACCCAACGTTCAGGTGGCTAAGGTACAGTGCTTGCATTTAGTATGTAATAATTAACCTAGTTTCGGAGACACGAGATATTAACACAATACTTTCAGCTCGATTTTATGGTTAAATTGACTATAGAAGTTGGCAGTTACTTGTGAAAAGCACGGCTTGTCTGACTGGTTTTTAAGATCTTTCTCGGTGCTACATTTATGCTCTTTTGTTATTTCAGATGCTTTTCTTTTTTTTTGATGAACTTTTCGAATCCCGTGAGCACGGTTCATTTTAGTGAAGTTATTTTGTTTGGCAATAACAGGGCTCGAAATAACGGCCGGTCAAGGGACAAAGTCCGGACTGTTGGGGGACTTGACTGGTCAAACGTTCGCCTTGCCGGTCATGTTGTCCGGCCACAAGTCGATAATATAATAATATTGAAATAAACTGTCTACTTTCTGTTAGTGCATACACCTCGCTGTATTCCGGAACTCCCAACCAAAAAAATGAACTAGAACTGATCGAATTAAACGGTTGTTTACAATTTGCGTATTACGGTCTCAAATATAAGATATTTTTCCTAAGAAACAAACACTTATGTCCGTAACTGTCGTAAATTTCGTAGTTGCGTTCAATCCTGGACATATCTCGAAACAAACGATTAATTTAGTTCCAAAACCCAGATATAAAAAAGGACAATTTAAATGAACTATGATTAAAACAATCTTTGACCTCTTTGCATTATTTATTCAGGGCTCAAAATTGCGACTGATACGGTGGCATTTGAAACTAATTTTTTTTCCTTTGGCGACTAGAAAACTTCTTTTGCAAAAAATAGTCCGGACGGCATATCTTACTTCGACAGTCAACAGTATAGTTACTACCTAAGTCAGTTAACCAGTAAATTAGATAGTTTAGTCAGACACACATTCATTTATTTCACATATACTTGGGCCGAGTATCATGTCCACCATAAAGGGATTACCCATATACGACCGCTCTCATGTGGCTTTGATAGCTCAGTGGTAGAGCATTGCACTGGCAACGCAAAGGTCGTGGGTTCGACTCCCGCTCAGAGCCTGAAATTTTTTTCAGGTCTTCAGTAGTGTAAGGCCGCATTTGCATTATCATATATATATTTCATTGCTACTGCTGGACACACATTCATTTATTTCACATATACTTGGGCCGAGTATCATGTCCACCATAAAGGGATTACCCATATACGACCGCTCTCATGTGGCTTTGATAGCTCAGTGGTAGAGCATTGCACTGGCAACGCAAAGGTCGTGGGTTCGACTCCCGCTCAGAGCCTGAAAATTTTTTTCAGGTCTTCAGTAGTGTAAGGCCGCATTTGCATTATCATATATATATTTCATTGCTACTGCTGGACACACATTCATTTATTTCACATATACTTGGGCCGAGTATCATGTCCACCATAAAGGGATTACCCATATACGACCGCTCTCATGTGGCTTTGATAGCTCAGTGGTAGAGCATTGCACTGGCAACGCAAAGGTCGTGGGTTCGACTCCCGCTCAGAGCCTGAAAATTTTTTTCAGGTCTTCAGTAGTGTAAGGCCGCATTTGCATTATCATATATATATTTCATTGCTACTGCTGGACACACATTCATTTATTATTATTATTATTATTATTATTATTATTATTATTATTATTATTATTATTATTATTATTATTATTATTATTATTATATTATTATTATATAATTATTGGAAAATTACATGTTGCAATTTTTTTCCGAGCAGAAACAAGGTATGATCGAGCTAAAATGAATTTGGCCCGTCACCGTGTCTGGAGACTCTTCGGAAATTATTTCGATCCCTGAATAAACTTATATAACAAACAGATCATTCTTCACTCTTTCTGTAGCTTTCCGATCGACTCAATTTATAGATGCACGCTTATACAAATAAAGATTTTGTAACACAATCTTTCTAGGTTTCTTGTCCAAAAAAGTTAAAGATGTACAAAAAAGCAAAATAAATAAAAACGTTATTTGTCGGCCTAGGTCCGTCCGTAGAGGGGTAAACTGCCCTCGAGGGAACACCTTTCGGCCGGCAAGTAAAATATATTTACGGCGGCTAAGTTTTTGCCCAACGACTAAATTTATGGGCCGTTTTACGAACAACACACTCTCCGAAATCGAACTTGAAATTACGACAGTACGTTCTTTTTATTACGCGCAGGAGAGAAATTTGGAGTTCTTTATTCTCAGTGCCTGTAATGTTTTTTAAAGCGGCTATGTCACCATTAAAAAGCCATTTTAATCCATATAATTGTTTACAAATACAAGGTAATCTCAAGAAAATGTTAACGAAGGTGGCAAACTCAAAAATGTAAAATTAAACTAAATACAACAAGAATGGCTAAGAATGACGACGACTGAGGCTAAGTTTTCAAGATATCCCATTCCTTGATATCTTCGTCTTAGTATTTCACTAAACTTATCAGGGAAACTTAAAACAATCTTATAGGTTTCTGTTTTGCTTGTTAAATCCATTAATGTACGTTTTTAAGATATGTTACAATCAATGTGCCAAAATTATTTTTGCGGTTGTTTTCGCTTTCTTGTGTTAAAATGTTACCAACCATATTTCGTGAAGTTCCTTTTTGCCATAAACGAAATAAAACAATGGCAACTTGTTTTAAAAATGGAACTTTTGGCAAATATGTTTTTCATTTATTTTATTTTATGCGATTTTGAAAAGCTTGAAGGTACATACAATTTGTTCAATTTTGTCCTTTGCCAAAGAGCGAAATTTACTACCTTCACAAATGAAGACCTAAAAGACATGATGGACTTTTTTGGGTCGGTTGTTTTAAAGATGCATTGTCACGTTATTTTAAGTCAATTTTTCTCAAACTGAAGGAAACCTCAAAAATAATAGTTTTCTAATGTAGAAACACACCAACGGTGTAAAAAACCTAAAGATAAACAAGGATGGTTTCAACTCACAAACATTAAGACAGATTACAGATGACAAACTAGAAAAAAATATGCCAATTATTTTTTAAGATGCGTTCTCCGTCACGTAGCTCCTTTAAGCTTGATAATTAATCAAACTTTCAGGTTAACGAAACGGAAGATAACGCTCTTTATTTAACATTACCCTTGTTTCAACGGAGACTCAGAACACAAACTAAAATGCTCCGTCTTCAACTTTTCCTGCCCAAATGAGTTCGCTTGTTTTCTTTGACACATTTAACTTTAACAAAATACAAAGAGTCTACAGATAAGTGGGATCTTCAGTGAACATTATATAATCCAGTATTTTTTTTTTATAAAAATGACTGTGGTTAAGAAAAACATAAAAAAGCAAGATAGAGGAAAAACAGAGAAAAGGTCAAACAAAACTTCGATCAAAATATTGCCCCATGTATTTGTTGGAACGTACATAATATATTTGTACTTCGTCCAGTACAAATCACGTTCCAACCAGGGTATAAACAGCAAAAAAAACACCTACAGATTTGCGTACAGGTTATGACTAAAATCCTGCAAATATGCAATTTTAAGTTTTGGGGCTTACGGATTAAGTCATTGTTTTATTTAAACCAGGTTTCCTTTAATTAGTCCCAAAACCTCAGCGCTTGTTAAAAGCTGTTAGCCTCAGTTCTCCTTATTTCCTATACTATTATTTGCTTTCTACTTAATATCGCTTCAAAGTCGTTTTAGTTCAGTTCAGCTCTGGGCTGGATGAGAGGCTTTAAGGGTTTCACCCAACGTTCATGTGGCTAAGGTACAGTGCTTGGATTTGGTATGTAATGTAATAAATTGGATTATAACTGAGACACGAGATATTAACAAGATATTTACAGTTCGAGTTTATGGTTAAATTGACTATAGAAGTTGGCAGTTAATTGTGAAAAATACGATTCATGGCTAGCCCGACTGATTTTTGTGATCTTTCTCGGTGCTTCATTTATGCTTTTTTTGTTATTTCAGATGCTTTTCTTTTTTTGATGCACTTTTCGAATTCCGTGAGTACGGTTCATTTAAGCGAAGTTATTTTGTTAGGCAATAAGCTCTGATAGCAAACAGATCATTCTTTACTCTTTCCGTAGCTTACCGATAGACTCAACATTAGATGCGCGCTCATAGAAACAAAGAGCTCGAGTTTGCTGCAACACAAACTTTCTACTTTTCTTGTCCAAAAAAGTTAAGAAGTACAAAAAAAAAACAAAATAAATAAATAACTACGTTATTTGTCGGCCTAGGTCCGTCCGTCGAGGGGAAAACTATGGCCCGAGGAAACACCTTTGGTCCGGCAAGTAAAATATATGTACCGCGGGTAAGATTTTGCACAACGACTAAATTTATGGGCCGTTTTAATTACGAACAACAGACCTTCCGAAATCGAGCTTGAATTTACGACAGTGCGTTCTTTTCATTCCGCGCAGGAGAGGGATTTGTCTTGTTTTATTTTGAGTACATGTAGTGTTTTTGAAAGCGGCAATGTCACCATTAAAAAAGCCATTTTTTAATGCATATAATTCCCTTCAAATATAAGGAAATCTCCAAAAAAGGTAGCGATGGTGGAAAACTCCAAATGTTAAAATTAACTGAGGCCAAGAATGAGGAAGACTGAGGTAATTTAAAAAATTAAGGCATAATTTTTTCCCCATTTCTTGATCTGATATCTTCGTCTTAGTATTTCACTTAAATTCATATACCGAAGCAAACCAGGAAAACTTGAAATAATCTGAAAGGTTTCTGTTTTCTTTGTTAAATCCTTGAATGTACGCTTTTCAAAATACGTTTCAATCAATTTGCCAAAATTATCTTTGCGGTTGTTTTCGCTTTCGTGTATTAAATGTTACCAACCATATTTCGTGAAGTTCCTTTTTGCTATAAACGAAATAAAACAATGGAAACTTGTTTAAAAATGGAACTTTTGGCAATTATGTTTTTCATTTATTTTATTTTCTGAGATTTTGAAAAGCTTGAAGGTACATACAATTTGTTTGGCCGTCTGCAAAACAAACTGTTTTGCAAAAGTTTTTTAGATCTTCACAAATGAAGACTTAAGAGACATGATGGACTTTTTTTTGAGTCGGTTGTTGCTTTGTTAAAGCTTGATAATTAAACGAACTTTCAGATTAATAAAACGGAAGATAACGAATCCGCGGCTCACTCCGCCATTTCATTTCTTGCGTGATTGGTTTGCTTCGAAAAACCAAAAAAATCCGCAAACGCCTTTTATTTCGCATTACCGTCACGGCGGAGTTTCAGTTTGCCTGAGACTCATAACACAAACTAAAATGTTCCGTCTTCTACTTTTCCTGCGCAAACGAGTTCGCTTGTTTTCTTTGACACGTTTAACGTAGACAGAGCACAAATAATCAGCAGCTACAGTGAACATTATAATCCAGTAATTTAAAAAAAAAGGACTGTGAAAAGATAGAGGAAAAGCAGAGTAAAGATCAAGCAAAACCTCGATCAAAAATATGTATTTTATTTGTTGGAACGTACATAATATATTTGAGTTTTTTTTTTTGTACCCAAATGACAGTTTTGAAATCACAGTCTAACTATTAGTTTCGCTCATTTAAAGCTACAGCTGGTCTATTTTGCGCTCAAACAAAGGAAACTTTTAAAAAAACGTATTAAACATTAAACCTTGTAGCAACATTTTTCGTAAATTTTAATTATGACTTGCAATTTTTACTATTTTTCGATATATAAAAATTCGTGCTAAAAATCTATCTTAATCACTGCGATTGCAGCTATTTGCTATTCATGAAAGGAAACTTAGATTGCGCCTTTAATTTTGGTGGTAATTGTTTGAGTTGGAAAACACCCACACTAAAACATTTGGTATCCTTCGTTTCCTGCCCAAATTAACTTGCCTTGTTTTATTTTGCAAAAACTGAAATTGAAAACGTGAAAGATAAATCAAGCATTTCATCAGTTTTCCATAAAAGTACCACTCGTTAATGGTGCCATTGAAAAGCTGCATCGTTTTCTTCGCCATGAAGGAAGGAGGTGGAGGGGGGGGGAGGGTGATGAAAAAACCTCTCCCCAAGGTTTTCGCTCTATAAAGGTACAGGGGAATTACTTTGCACTGTACAGAAAGCCCGTAGTTACTCTACAAGGTGACGCGATGTTCAGTTGGCTGTTGCTTCGTATGACGTAACAAGACGCCATAAGTACCGCCATCTTGGATCCTTATTTTGGATTTCTTATTCTAAGAAAGTCAGAAAATAACGGAAATTGATGAAAATTAAGCCAGACTGACTATAGAAAAAAAAATCGTACGATTTTGTTTCAAAGAATATGATGATTTTTGGCCAGACCGGCTTGTAATTATGACGTTGCCAGGGGAACGTCAAATATCATGGACACATGGTTGACATATCGAAATTTCCGCAAGCGATGATCATGAAAGAAAAGCTACTTACAGTTTCAGCATTGTACGTCCGAGAATTAATTTACCTATTCATAAGCTTTCAGGAATCCGAACGTCAAAACTATGAAAAAAAAATTCAAATAAAGTATGTATATGTTACTACCCAAACATAAACGTACCGGTACTAAACGTTTCCTAACTGATATTGTTTTCCCCAATTCAGCCTGTCAGTTTAACTGGGATGGGTTTACTGTCACTGGTTTTCGTTGTCGTGCTCGTTGCATTTCGTCCCTTCTTTGGAGGAGAAAACTTGGTAGAAACATGGACACCGATTATAGGTAAGAAATGAGTGTGCATGTTAAGTCGCGTGTGCGTGCGTGTATGTCCTTGTGCACACATTCGTGTGTGATTGCGTGAGGGAATTTGAATGAATAAAGGATAATTAAAGAGCTAGCTCTTGATTTATTTCAATGGCGTTTCCACTTGATGGACACAAGTTAAGGATCTAGTCACTAAAACTCACTTTTCAAAAAGACTTAGAAGAGACTGAGTTGGGATATTCCCTATTTTAAAAATCCGTGTACTACTTTAATAGATTGATGTAGGCTCTTACCGATAGTGCTAGCACTTTTTTTGGCATTATTTGGCATTATTTATCCCAAAAAGCACTGATTATTTCGACTGATTATTTGTATAATCTTGTGTTAAAAAGCACAATCTGACTTTGTTTATGGCGTCCAAAGATGCATTTTGCCCTCATTTTAGTCAAAGGAGCCGAGGAGGCCTGGGGAATAGGTTTGATAGGTCAGCGGTTGCCTTCTAGAAACTCAGTCCATCACACTCGTTCCAAGATGTCGTTATCCATAATGGAAGTCAGCCAGCCAAGGCAGAGATAGCTCGAGAGCGTACTCTGACGTCAAACATTGATCGTTACATTTTATTGTTGAAAAATGTAACTGAAAATCTGAAAAATGTAATATTCTAAGATAAAAAAATCGGAAAAAAGTGAGCATTATTTTAGCACTTTTTTGGCAAAATACAAGCACTTCTTTAAGCATTTAATGCTTTTTTTACGAGCACTATCGATAAGAGCCTAAATTGATGTCTTTTTTATGTGTTCCTGTGTTGAGTTACATGCAAATAAATTCGTCTTTATGTTTCGCAGATTCTAATACCTTAACAGTGCACCAATGTCCTTGTCAGCCATTTCATTCGAACCAAACGGCACTTTGCTCCGAGTTTCAAACAGTGATACAGGAAAACGGTCCCGGAGCAGTTTGCAATTCGTCTGAGGCATCGTGTAATGTGAATGTTACTCGTGCTCCTCCGAACAGGAAGGAGAGATTCTGGGGAAACTGCTACTGTGATCCACTGTGTAAAGAGATTGGTGATTGTTGTGTGGATTATGACACCTGGTGAGTTTTTTTGCGATAATAGATAGTAACATACCGTAAAATTCCGGTTATAAGCCCTGGGCTTATACAACTTCATAAGGGGTTTTGGATGGGCTTATAAGCGGAGGGGCTTATATCCGGGAGGGCTTATAAGCGGAATAAAAAAAAACGCTTCGGAACGAGCCACGGGAGTGTTGATCGAAATACGTTTCTACATTAAAAACGCATAATAAAGAAACATTTAGCCCTGTTCAATACTGTCATCCGGCAGAGGGGGCTTATATCAGGTAGGGCTTATAACCGGATGTATTTTTTTGTTTCCAGATAGATGGGCCTATAACCGGGGGCCTTATAAGCGTTAGGGCCTATAACCGGAATTTTACGGTAATTACATGACAAATATTTAACAATGAATGATTTGCCACTAATCCGATCCTGTGTTTTGCGTGGAGGATTCTGGGATCGCTAGGGGCGCAAACATTGCAAGTCACTAGAAGAAAATGTGTGGCGAAAAGTTGTTTTGACGCTCAAAAATACGATTTTGGAGGGAGATCAAGTCTTTTTCACCAGTATTTTATCAGAAATGGATTTGGGCAATGTTGGTACGTTGAAAGTGTTTGGTTTTGTTTGAATAACCGTAAGATATAAGATACAATCTACCGCTTTTATGAAGGTTTACATGTATATGTGAAATAGACATCGCGTATTAAACTGGGGTCTCGAAATATTATAAAATTGGAAATAGGCCAATAAAGCCCTTTCAGTAGTTGAATAATATTTAACGTTTGCACAAGCTGTAAATTTATTAGTCGCTTTTGGATTTGGTCGTTTATTAAATCTATTTTGTTTATTACTAGTTTATAACGGGAACTATATCCTGTCAGCTGTATTATTAAGAAGTGTTTTAAGTTGAGTAGAGCCCTATCAATGCCGCCAGCAAATGTGTAGAGGTCGAAGTCTGCGTAGTTCCCCGGTAGTACATTTTTACACCTCTGCACTGTATTTATCAATCAATTGTCACTGTATTTATCAATCAATTGTTATATGAACTTTATGTATTGGCTATTGGAACTGTTGTGATTTATCTTGGCTCATTTATATTTGCAAGATGTGCTTTAAATTCGTTCTGAAAGGACAAGATCTTAAATTTTCCGTGAAGATGTTGATTAGTACAGTGTTGCGTGAATGTGTTGCTTCGTATCGCGGATGATATGTTTATTTTTGTTTAGCCAGAGGCTGCTTAGCTTTACTTCGAGAAAGATATAACCTTGTTTTAGAGCCGGCCATGCTCATGACAAATCATCTTTCTTTTTCTTGGGCGGGTAGAGTCTTAATATTCCATCGCGAGGAAGAATCTTTTGCCTCTCTGGGTACCTTCGATAGTTATCACATACCGCACAATGATCGATGACAGTGATCGCTACCGGGCATATTACTAAAATTATTTGTATAACTTAGCATAGAAATAATCCTGTACACACGTTAATACAACCCAAAAGACTTTATTAAGTAATTTCCTCCCGATATATACATAACTTGTAATATTTCGAGACCATTTTGAAATGTCAATTTCAAAATAAACCTTACGAAAGCAAGGAGGTTTATCGGTAAACTTGATCACATATTTAGCGGTTATTCGAACAAAAACTTACACTTTCGAGTATTAACAATGCCCAAATCCATTCCTGATAAAATACTCGCGAAAAGCGTTGATCTCTCTCCAAAATCGTATTTTTGAACGTCAAAACAACTTTTCGCCATACATTTTCTTCTAGCGACTTGCAATGTTTGCCCCCTAGCGATCCCAGAATCCTCCACGCAAAACACAGGATCCGATTAGTGGCAAATCATTCATTATCCTGCGAAATCGCGCGGAATATCGCCTGATACTAAAATGAGACGATATTCCGCAAGATTGAGCAGGATAATTGTTTTATTATTCAACAAAGTGTCAACGAAACACATTTTGCACTTAAAAAATGTAATTATGAAGCGCTTTACAAGACTTCGGACGAATCTTCGCAACATACGTATATCGCAGGATATCTGTTATGTACGGATAACAGATAACGTTAACATTTTGATCATATATGGGCAGCGCGTGCATTTGTTGAGAGAGAGATATGTTCAGGAATGCACGCAAATGAGATTAAGTTTTCTCGTAATAGACATCACAAGGTGTCTTCAGTAATGATATTCCACTAAAAAACACGCAAAATTATATCAGATATAAAGTATATGAAAATTTCTAAAGCCCAGTAAGAACTGAAAAACTCTGTAAAAAAAACTTGTTTGCATTTCTGGACATAAGTGACACAGCGAACGAGTGAAATATTGAGGCCCTTTTAGGGGTTATCGGGATACGGGATATTCAGGTAAAAAAATTATAGGGATACGGGATATTTGGGGGGATAATTAATGGGATACGGGACATTTTAAAACAGATTCCTAGACATCGAACAGAAATTTCATATCTCCAAGCAACTGTGTTAAGCGGCCACCCTAAGGACTTTAAAAAGTGGAAGCTTAATAGAGGTATATATGAATTGTATCAGAATTGAAGTAAAAACGATTTTGTTGACTCTATATCGCAAAATGCTTTTAAAAAGTGAACATATATGAAGATAAATCCAAAATTCATTGTAACTGAACATCAAGTGCATTTCCAGCCAATGCATAGTTCTATCCCTAAAACGGAAGGCACGTAGTTGAAATGTACAGTGTATTTCTTCGGTTGATAATGAACAGAAAAAGATGCAAAACATCGTTGACAAGTTTCTTAGGCCTTTTTGCATAAACAGTTATTTTGTGGAAAAAATTGTGCTTAAGATATTTTACCATTTCGCTTGGAAATATAATTTGCTGGTCGCTTAATAGAGGTAAAAAAACTTATAAATAATACACTTGTGACATAAAAAAGGTGGCCGCGGTCGCTTAATAGAGGTGGCCGTTGAATAGAGGTATCAAATACAGCAGTTTAGTGACAAATAAATCGGGACTTTGGAAAGTGGCCGCTTAATGGAGGGTGGCCGCTTAATAGGTGGCCGCTGAATAGAGGTCGGACTGTAATAACAAAGTTTTAAATGTTTGTTGGAAGATTTCCGAAGATGTTCCAAAAGTTGTCCGAAGGTCATACAAACGTTTTCGAACATTTTTCGAGAATTTCCGAGGACTACTCAAGATCACCGAAAACTTCCAAAGTTTTCCGAAGATGTCCGAGGGAGATCCGAAGATGTTTCGATTATACCCCAAAAAATTAAAGTAAAAGGATCAAACATGGTATCAAACATAATAGGCCTTATCGCGGTTTTCGACGCCATGTTGACGAGTAGGCAAAGCGGGTAGAAATTGCAGTGTTTGTATGGGAATCCGACGGCAAATATCTTTTAAAAAATAGGTCACCAAGGGTGACATGAGTCTAATGCCGTATGGCATAGTGATACAGATTGCACGGTTTTCGTAAGCCGGTTAAAATTGGTTAGAGGTTTGTGTTCGGGAGTTTAATTTAAAATGCTTATAGCAAGCTAGGGGCATCGTGGATGATTATGGATGAAAACGAAACAGTCATAAATGTTATATGCTTCACAAAATTTAAAGTATGAACAGGAGTTGATGTTACTTCTTCCGTATTGTCCGTAAAAGCAGAAACGATTAAACATTTGGACAAGATTGCGTGACGATTTACAAAAAGCATGTTCATTACAACAAGGGTTGAAGAACTTCACATCGTTTTCTTTCAGATTTTTCACCATTTTGATGATGACTCTTGAAACAGATTTTGCAATAAAAGCACTTGAAATAGTGACTGTTACTCCATTGTACTGTAAGCACTTAGTGACAGATTTTCCTAAAAACGGGTGTAAATGCTCACGTCAATATAATGATGACCTTTTGAACGCTGGAAACTAGGCAATTATTATCGAGCTACCATACACAGGAGCGAAGACTGTTTATCATGATGTACAAATTTCGCGAATCATCACTTCCATATCAATGTAACCATTTTATGATTTTTCTAGCTGTAAGAAGAACTTAAGATCTCTGAGAGTCGTAAAAGCATGAAATTCGATTTCAGTGTATGGCAAAGGCCGGGACAGTGTAATACTGCAAAGCGGCCAAACAAACGCATTTTGATTTAGTCGCGTAACTTGATTTACATTTATCCATGTACATCTTTTATTTTTGAAGGTTTTTGTTTGCACTGTAAAGAAAAAATTGGTCAAAATTCGAATGACTTAAATACAAAAACCGAGGTAAAGTTTTCTATTTTTTAAAACAAAATAAATATTTGGTCGCATTGTGTAAATAAACGCGAGTCGCCGTCGAAATATTTTTTCTCAAAGACGTCTTGCTTTTTAAGCAAGACGAAAACACAAGTGCTTAACTGAACTGAAAACGAAGATTTATTTTCACAAAAAGCTTACAAATGTCTTAACTGGAAAATTATTTCGTCCTGTTCAAGTGTTAAATAATCGTGACTTGAGAAAGAACTTTTAATTATGCGTGGGAACACGTGTCGCTGATTGGCTGTTTTTAATTGAAACTAATCGTGCGTGTCCGTACGGAGTCCGTTCTTGCAGCTGATCATTGTTTTCTACATTACAGCGAACGATTATCGATCCCGAACCATTCCCTTGGGATTGCTAACAGCTTTTTTCATATAACAAAGAGTCTAATGCGCATGCGCAAAGCGCACGCAAGCATTAGACTCAAAAATCGAATTCTGGACAATTTATGAATTGTATAGTTAAGATACAAGGCAAGAGTTTTTATTCACCGAGATTGAGGGATGTAGCTGGGCTAGATAGCGTTCAGTTGCGTTTTTAATTTCCCATCCATTTGTCTATTATTTTCCCGTAAATTGACGCGGATGGCGGGAAAAATTATAGACAAATGTACGGAAAACTATAAACGTAACTGAACGCTTTCTAGCCCACCTACATCCTTCAAACTCGGCAAATAAAAACTTTTGCCTTGTATCTTAACTTTACAATTTATAATTCGAATTTTATAAAAGATATTTTCCGTCGGATTCCCAAACAAACACTACAATTTCCATGTTCACACGATGGTTGGAAACAGCTAACATTGACGCACAACATTGATTTTCTTGCTGTGTGTTTTTCAAAGGCATCCTCCTAATGTGCCAACAAAGCCGAAAATCAAAGCAGTGAAGCTATCCTGTAGACAAGTACCTACAAACCAAAAGAATCGAATGACTGGCTACATCATGATTGACAGCTGCCCATCATCTTGGAGGGATGCTGAAACTGCTCGTGCGTGTATGTCTACCAATTACTCCGCTGATCCTGTTGTGGCCTTACCACTACTTGACATGACAACAAACGTCACTTATGCCAACATATACTGTGCCATGTGTCATGGGAAGTCACGTGACCTTCACCATTGGAGTCTCCGAGTCCAAAGATTTTTAGGAGTGAAAGCTCCGAATGGTTCTCTGCACGATATCATATCCTCAGACCGTACGGAGCGGTGGGAAGCAATTCCAGTTGGCAAAATAATTCCAGACAAATGCGTTCTGACACCAACAGAAGCCAACACGGGACCTGACACTGCTATCAAACGACTCTGTCGTTCATATGCAAATAGAATTGTTGTGAGGAGTGACAATACACCAACACGAGGCGTTAAAAAGTACCGTCATTTCAAGAACCCTCACTGTGCCCTCCTGTCAAGTCTCTCTATGTTAGCCAACCAAAAAGTTCTATGCCATGAGATTATTATTTTTCTTCCCAGGTTCTCTACTATGCTTTTTGTGTTTTCAAATCTTACCAAGATTCCACCAAATAACCCACGACGACAAACGGTACGTGTGAAATTTAAATGTCAGATTAACGAAGTTTACGATCCATTCCAAGAGAGATGCTTACCACTACACCTCAGCCGCTCTGACAGTAACAACACGAACAGCACCAACGTAACGCGCAACTGTCACGGTCTTCGCTTTCCATCCCAAGAGTTTCGTATCCTAAGTAACAACTCCGTTTTCATCATTCCTCACCAGAAGCTCTACAATAACGACAGCTATATCCTGGTAAATCAGACGTTGATTCTGTGCGCGAACGTTTCTCGCAACTACACGAGAAAATCGACCCCCGCGTGCCCCGAGAACGAGAATTCTTCTAACCACTCGCTGGCCCTACGCATCGTCACTTATGTTGGGTTCTCCCTGTCAATCATCTCCCTCCTTATCCTACTGATGACGTATTTCCTGTTTGATGAGCTGCGGACCTACCCTGGCAAAAAGGTGATGCACTTGTCATGCGCAATGATAGCCATGCAGACAGTGTATTTTGTTTCTGACCCGGATGTTGTTTCCGCTGCAGTCTGTGCTGTGATGGGCGCCCTGTTGCATTACTTCATCCTGGTTATGTTCCTGTGGATGAGCGTGATTGCCTACAACACACAGAAAACGTTTTCAACCCTGAGTAAGTAAACCTTCTTTCCTCTCTCCCCAGGCAGTTGCTGAATTTCAAGTGATTTCATCAAAATTCTAAAACCTTAAGAGATATGAAGCTTAGTGCATGACCACCATAAACAAGCGCATGACCACTATACACAACATTTACATTTTTTAACATTAATTGTTAGTTCTATGAACGGAGCTATTATTTTCACATATACTAGAGATAAAAAACATAGACTTCCATGAGAATTAGTATTGATTCAGTGCTACGTTTAGGAAATGTAAAAGAATTTTGAAAATTGTGATGTTTCGGATGAAAGTGTCACCCTAGATGCATTGCGCGCCAAGGAACAGTTTCCATATATGAAAATTGTACCCCGCCATTTTATGTTGAACGAGTTAAGTTGCCTCAATCTTCTTCCATCATTGACTTTTAGCTTAGCAGTTAACACGCTTTTCAGTTTAAGTGATAAGACTGTTTAATCGTCGATTTCTATCAGCAGTTTTCCAGTTTGGAGTGTTTTGAGACAAAAGCAGGCTTTCAAAAAACGGTCGCAGAGCATATCGGTTGAAGGTGGGCCTTTAACTGGCACAAAAACGGATATTTTATCGCATTTTTATTTGTCGGTTGTGAAGGATGCTACAAAGCTACATTTTTAACAAAACATCTATTTCTGCCTGTTTTATTTTTCTGATGTTTTTCACGCAAACAAACAGCTTTTTTTAACAATGGTGAAAACCACCAATACGTTAGATCCCAGTTTAGGTTCTTACCGAAAGTGCTCGTAAAAAAAGCATTTAATGCTTAAAGCAGTGCTCGTTTTTTGCCAAAAAAGTGCTAAAATAATGCTAGTTTTTTTAAAAAGTGCTCGTGGTTTACATAAAAATGCTCACTTTTTTCCGATTTTTTTAAACAGAATATTACATTTTTCAGATTTTCAGTAGCATTTTTCATTTTTTTGCCTTGGCTGGCTGTCTTCCATTGTTCCTCGATGACAACGTGGATGACGCCATCTTGGAACGAGTGTGATGGACTGGGTTTCTAGAAGGCAATCGCTGACCTATTAAACCAATTCCCCAGGCTTCCTCAGCTCCTTTGACTTAAATGAGGGCAAAAAGCATCTGGGAGGCTTTGGACGCCATAGAAAAAGTCAGATTGTGCTTTTTAACAAAAAATTATACAAATAATCAGTCGAAAATCCGAAATAATGCTAGCAGTGCTTTTTGGGATAAAATGTAGAAAAAATGCTCGCGAAGCAAAATAATGCCAAAAAAAGTGCTGGCACTTTCGGTAAGAGCCTATCCCAGTTACGAGCCCTATATAACGAAGTCGCCGGTCTACGTGGATTTTAAGGCGTAGTATCACGAGATTAAACATGAAAGTTGGAATAATAAATTTCTTACTTCCAATTTCCAACATAAATAGAACATGTTCTTTGCTCCTGAAACTCAGGATCAGATTTTGGATGCATTTTAACTCCATCCGAGGGTTCACCTAGAACTGTCCCATAAAAATGTGAGATTCTCTTTGCCTGTGAAACTTAAGCTCATTACATTTATTCACACCTTGGAGAATGAATTTATGCTTTTCTTTTGTTGTTCAAGGTTATGTTGTCACTGGGTGCACCTTCATAATTATATCATTGTTTACACAAAAACTTAGGCGACTTGAGTCGGTATTTTGGTTCATGATTAAAATCATGAACCAAAATACCGACTCAAGTCGCCTTAGTTTTTGTGTAAACAATGATATAATTATGAAGGTGCACCCAGTGACAACATAACCTTGAACAACAAAAGAAAAGCATAAATTCATTCTCCAAGGTGTGAATAAATGTAATGAGCTTTTTTTCCAAGCAACACTCTTAAACTTGAAAACATCAGCCCGACTTTTAACCACCTTTTAACAACTTTCATGACTAGTACAGTACGTTTAAGCAAGGCCAGGCCACTATTAGGGGATTTCCAATTAATACCAAAACCTTCATTGCATTTTCAAGTAGCACTAAATCATGGTGACACTGTCCCTTTAACAAATATATTTCATCAGACGGTTGAGGTTGATTGCAAATCGGATCATCAAATAATTTGTAGTATAGGCCATTTTCAAAAATACCATAATACTCTTTCCTGTCCCTCCAAAGTTTTCCATAAGCATGGTTTTCAATTTCTCTTGGGACAGCAAAACAATGCTTATGCAAAATTTTGGAGAGACAACAAAGAGTATTATGGTATTTTTGCAAATGACCTATTGCAGGTAACAAAAATGAGGTGGTACACGTGAAGTGGTTTTAGCAACTGGCAATGTAATGCAATGCAAACACAAAACAATGTGGTGTAAAGAATAGTTTGATTTCCCTCTTCTTTTCGCTTAGACGTGGATCTGCACAACCCTCTTGTGATCGCCGAACGAAAGAAATCTTACATTCGTTCCTGTGTGTTTGCCTGGGGACTGCCAGTTGTTGCTGTTGGAATCTGCGTGACTTTGCAGTTGACAAATACAGGGAATGTTGGTTACGGTGAGTTTTCGGGTCATTGCCACGAAACAGAACTAAACATAGAATGAATTTCAATCGAACTTTGCCTACTGGTTGATTACCTTAAGGGGAGGTAATTTTTAAAATAAAAAGATGGGGTCACCATATTCATTTAGGAGCAGGTATATGCCACATAATTTATTATTCTCTTGCGACTTCTGGCAAAGTACACGTTTCCAGCGATAATTTATTTTTCAAACAAATAAATTGATCTGTTTTCATTTTACAGAAAGAATTTGATCGCTACATCCATAACACGAGAAAAATAATTATAGGTCACCATACTCCTTTAAGAGAAAGCGACGATCAATTTCTCTCGTGGACCAAACCGCCTAGAAAAAAAAAGCCGCCATTTTGATAATGTGCGCATGTTATTTCGAGTAAAGTTCTGCGCAGTTATTCTGCGCAATGCAATACAGGGCAATGACCTTGAACCAAGACAACAGCTTCGCCTTCGTCTCTCCTCGCCTGCAAGCGTACTTCAATTTCTCCCCAACTCTCTGGCAGTTTATTTAATAAGTGATAATTCATCTCGTAGGTAATGAAGATGACTGTCAGCTGTCGCTTCCCGCTCGCCCTTTTGCTGTCGCTGGTCCGGTTACGGCGTTGCTTATTTTCAACATCTTTGCTTTGATTCGCACAGCAATTGCTATCAATCAACAGGTAAGGTTTTGAAACTGCAGTAGATTTTAGCTTCTAGAAATTTACGTTGTTGCGAAAATTGCAATACTATGGGATTTGTTGGACCAGTCATCAATGGTTTGCTTCTTATTTAGATAATCGAACACAGATTTGTCATATTAATTCTTGTAAGTCAACTCCGAAATGTCTTAAATGTGGTGTTCCCCAGGGAACAATTTTGGGAGCTCTTCTGTTTTTGATATATATTAATGACTTACCACACTGACTGACATATTCGGAACCCAGAATGTACGCAGATGATACTAGCCTAACACTTGCTAGCACTGACATTGAGCATATAAATTATCTTACGTGTACTTTCTGAAATTGCCTCCAAGTAAATATCTTGTCTGATTTTCGACCACTGTATCCGCGAGAGCGAGGGGGGGGGGGGGGGGGGGGGGGGGGGAGGCAGGAGGACGAAGGGTCTCCCAAATGAAAAGATAAGATAGGATAAGATAGTTACTGGACTATCTACCTATCTAACTAACTACAAAAATTTTATAACAACAAATTGAAAAAGGGGCGGGGTTGTTCATCTCGCTAATAGGGGTTTTGGTCTCACTTAGCGAATTTAGAACAAAACTCTAATATTCAAATTTTGCACTTGTGTCTAGGAAAAAACGCTAAAAAAACATTTCACAAAAAACTTTTATGCAGCTGCAAGGTTGGCGTTTGAGACTAGTTTATTCAGACCGGGCATTTTTGGATCTTTTCCGTAACTTCCAGAATATCTAAGCAATCACAATGAAACTTTAAGGATATATAGTATGTCCGAAAATCTATCTTTTGACATACGTCACGTGGAATGATGACGTAACACCACGTGACAAATACATTATGATGTCAAAACAGCCGCTATCTTGGATCCGCCATCTTGGATTTCAAAATTTTTTTTCAACAAAACGGCAGAAAACCGCCCCGAATTACTGAAAAGTACTCAAAATAAATAAAACGGTGCAAAAAACCTAAAAAGATGAAAATAATTGCATTAAATGTAATTTTCGTTTATAGGAACAGAAAAATTGCAAATTTGGGGAAACATGTCTGTCAAAATGCCGTTGCCATGATAACGTCGAGTTCGCGACAAAACAACCTATCCTACCAAATTATTTCCAGATTAAGTTTAGATAAACTCGCAAAGTTTGGCAGCGTTTGGTTCAATCTTAAAAAAGTTCTAAGCGTTCAAAGTCAGCGCGGGCACTTTCCGCTTCCCCCAGTAACCATTTTTCTCCTTTTGAAAGGGAAACATGGCGGCAACGAGTCAGAGAAAGCTTCCAGTGATTGTACTGAAAATGACGGTTGTCATGGGGATCGCCTGGATCCTTGGATTTGTGTTGGCTTTCTATCCAACTCCTTATTTGGAATATCCATTCGTCATCATCAACAGCTGTCAGGGTAAGTCAGTATGTGGCCCAGTCCCCTATCCCAATTTTTTTTTTAGCATTATCCACTCTCGTCCCCATACCCAGTTTTATTAGTCTTTTAGCCGGAAGGGCCTTGGCACGAGAAACGAAGAACGCTGGGAGGGGTCATGAATGCTCTATCAAAATTTTACAGTGCACGCAAAATTAGGCTTCTGCTCGGAATGCTCGCAAAATTTTAGTGGGTGCTCGTTTGCTCGTGGTTGCATATTTTTACAAGTGCTCGTATGCTCGGTTTTTAGTGGAAGTAGCTTTTTGAAAAGTGCTCGTTGCTCGCAAGGCTAACTTTTGTCAATGCTCGTGCTCACAAAGAAAAACCCTTTTCTCGCATGCTCGCAAATGCTTTCAAAGACCATTCTATACCCCCTCTGGGGACATGAGATTTTTGAATAACTCAAATTTTTTTTAGCTTTTTACAAAAAAAAACTTGAATGGAAGTAAAAAACCGCCATGACTCTCTCACACAGTAACTGTATTTAGAAACATCACAGCTGCATAAAACGAAGACCTAAAGTCCAAGAATCTTGGACTACACCATTCTCGTCCCCATAGCCCTTTCGTTTCTCTTAGCCGGCTGTGGCTTGACACGAGAAAACGAAAGGCTTTGGTGACACAGGATTTTTGAATTAATTCAATTTTTTTTTGATTGGCTGTTTGGAACAAAGAATTCCAAAACCGAAGTTAAAAACGTAACGACTCTCTCATACATTCTTTTGAAACGTCATGACTGCATACATGAAGACCGGAAGTCCTAGCATCTCGGACTGGAAATCCTGTGTCCGCAGAGCCCTTCGTTTTCTCGTGCCAAGGCCCAGCCGGCTAAGAGAAACGAAAGGGCTATGGGGACGAGAATGGGACTGGAATCCTTTGTCTCCAGACCCCTTCTTCCTCGTGCCGAGGCCCCGCCGGCGCCGGCAAATAGAAACGAAAAGAGCTATGGGGACGAGTATGAGTCTGTTCATGGCTCAATTCCCTTTCCTCAGTAATTTTTAAGCATCATCTTTCTTTATTCATCAGGTGTTCTGATCTGCGTCTCATTTGTGTTCAACAAGCATGTCTTCACTCTGTACAAACAGAGATTCATGACCGCAACAAATCCTGAGCCCGCAACAGGCACAGCTGACCAACAAGCAGGCTCTGCACAGCAGCCCTAAACTTTGTCGGAGATGTGTTGGGGGAATGGGAACCACAACGTCGACCCAAGGCTTTCACTCCTTTACTATTATACTTTACAATATATTAACTACTAGTAGATGTATGTTTAGAGAATTAGTCCTCGATCGAAAAGTGTAGAATTAGCTTAGCGATACATGTATTTCTGCAAGTCATTAAAACATGTTGTCTGTCGCATTACAAAGTTTTTTTTTTAAATTATTTTTCAAGCATTCTTCCCCGGTATCAGTTTCCAAGCCTGGTTTGTATGTGCAACCATAAGCAATGACTACCGTATATTATTGACTTGTGATTGCGTTTCACGGCGTTTGTGTGGACAGTTTCGTTTTTGCTTGGGTTTCTAGTGAAAAAAATACCGGGTTCTGATATTTATTAAAAGGAACATACAGTAGAACTCCCTGTCTGAACTCGAACTCCTCCGCCAACTCGAACTAAGTCCAATTTCCCTTGGATTTGACCCCACCTACTAAACACTTCAGACTTCAGCAATTTGATTTTAATTCGTGCAACGAACAGACCACGTATTTGACTGTTGTTTCCCAATGTTTGGGGAAACCAAATCGTTCCCGTACTTTTAGTTATGCAGAATGGATTTTCGCCGGTATCTGTTTTATTTTTATTTTTCAAAATTTATTTCAAACTACATTCGTTGATGGCTCAAACAGAATTCAAACAGATAATTATACAAATCAATAGGATTCTATTTGTTATATTTCTTTTGTCTTTCTTTGCATGTTATACAAAATATTTCTACTAGGACTAAAAGTCGTGATCGCGTAAACATGACATTAATTTGACATAACACTTTTTTCACTCTACGCGGGAAAGATTCTGTAGTTCTTATTAAAATCAGTTACAAGTCATTGTTAATACAGCACAGTTGATGTGTAGAGTTTAAATGAATAGGCAAAGATCTAACCTAAAAAAATGCAAAAGTGTACAAAGCTCGAGATAAGGATAGCCCGGACCTTAACTTCAAATTGTACAAAGGATTTCATTTGAATAATATCTAAATTTGCTCTCAAATTTGATTTGTTTGTTTGATTGTTTCTTATTTTTTACCTAAACTTTCAATCTGGTTATGGCTAAAACTATACATTTAAATTGCACACTAAACAGCTTCAATCTGTTTCCATTGTGCACAGATAGATAATTCTACATTCTTCTTCCATGCTTGTAAGAAGCACGTTCCGTGATTTATAAACTCGTTCCAGTCCCCAGTTCAGCTTGCAGTTGCCTCAACTGAAGGGGCAGACGTGCTAGCATCTTCATTAGAGGGGGCACCTGAAGACAGAATACATGACGTTTGAGCCAGATATGTACAATTATTGATGGGATGCCAGTCTATCGCAGGTTACTCCCCAGCGTTATGCCAGGCTGCCCAAACAATTCGCTGGCACTTTTCTTATATTTCTGGGTGGAGAGAGGCATTTTAAAAGTAACTTTTGTCGTCCAAGAGCAAAATTTTTTCCAAAAGTAACAAGGATGTTTATGATTGGGTAAGATTTAGTAAGACTCAATTTTTCAAGATGGCTTATCAAAACCCTCAGAACTGAGAAACAGCACTTCACTTTACTCTGTTAAAGGCGCCTTTCCCAGACAGTGTCACTGTTTATCATCGTGGTTATCATCTCACCTTCCGAGGCGGTTTCCTTGTTTTCTTTCTCCTCCTTTTCTTCATCAGCGGTTTTGTCCGCTCGGAAGAAGATTCTTGCGCTGTTTAGCGAGAAGTAGACCAGCTCAAACTCCTACAAAAGTGCAAGATTAAAATGAGATCGTTAAAATGTTACCGTTCCGTAAGAAGACCACATTAAAGGGAACCTCCACTCTTACGACAGTCTGACGTTGAACTGTTTGAAATAATGCCTAAATTCCAATTTTTACAAAGGGAGAAATAACATTTTATAGCAGGAAATAGTGGAAAAGATATTGCCTTTATGGCTATTTCTCGCACGCCGCCATTTTGGATGATCCAAAATAGCGGCGCGCGGGAAATTTCGAAGCCATAATCTTTTCCATTTTTTGTTACTATTTAATGCATGCTTCATCTCGCTTGCCCAGTAGAATTTGGAATTCAGGCATTATTTCAAACAATTCGACATCAACTTGTCACAAGATTGGAGGTTCCCTTTAAGGCAATTTGTCGTAAAACCAAAATCAAAATAATCACTCTGGCCGATCAGAAAGGACGCAGACAATCCAATCAGTGGTGTAGACATTGCTGTTACTGACCTGTTGATAAGTGTTCAGTCGTTTCAGAGTTAAATTCATCGTTTGCTGCAGTTTTTCGTCTCGTACAGTCCCACGATTCAGTGAAGCCTTCACTTCAGCCTGGAAATAATTATCAGTGGCATGCATAATTAAGAAAAAAACCATCGGCAGCAAAAATGACAGTTTTATAATTTACACTACTGAAAGTTGTAGAAGAAAATATTTAACAATTATTCCATGAGCGCCCATTGGATATGAGATGCTACATAGCCAACGAGGGGCGTAGCGCCGAGTTGTATATATCTATCTATCTATCTATCTATCTATCCAGCAAGCGCGAGTGGAATAATTGTTCTATTTAAAACACCCAAAGAAGTGCAATATTTGAGCTCCCCGGATGTTCTTGCTGACGCGAACACTTACCATATTTGTGATCCATGGATATGAGCTCATATACCATGGTCTGTAAACCAATCAAAACTCAGAAATTGTAATATTTAAAATATAATATGTAGCTACGATTACAAAAAGACACATGCAAACTGCCGACCTGTTAACTCAGTTAGTAGAGCGCCGGACTACCGTTCGGGAGGTCTCGGGTTCGAGTCCCATACCGGACCAACACTCAGCGTCTTAAAAAAAAACTGAGGAGAATATGCTGCCCTTGCAATGACATCTGCAAATGGTTCGATATTCTAGTCTTCTCGGATAAGGACATAAACCGTACGCCCCGTCGAACAGTTGAAATGCTCGCAAATATTAGCTATATAAGCTTCTCTTTAAATCCGAGGGTAAATAAAAGTGATGAACCTTATTACATGAAATTTTCGCGACACGTTAATTTCGCGAATTTCGCGATTCCAAAAAAATCGCGAAATTAAAGTGACGCGAAAAATAAGTGTCGCGAACATAACATGACGCGAAAATTAAGTGACTCAGTACGTCAATAATCAAGAAAGAATATGTCTAGTACCACTGAGGGAAGGAATCTTTAATGTAAATGGATGTTGTCGTCCAATGACTGAAGAAAGATAACTCGCGGACTTGCGTTTTGTAAGTTTTGACGTTATTGCTCCTTTAATGAAGTCGTTTTATTTATTCAAGGGCATGTTTAATAATATTGCCAATAAAATCAAAATCGTGCTTTACCCAGAAACGCGAAAATAAAGTGATTCAAAATACGAAATTTACGCAATATCGCGAAATTAAAGTGTCGCGAAATATGCGCATCTCAAAATCGCGAAATTAACGTGTCGCGAAAATTTCATGTAATAAGGTATGTATGATGTAAAGTGATGTATGCATTTGCTCCAGGCTAAACGACTATCGGAAGAATATTATTCCAGATCGCTGCGTCAAGCTGCATCTTCTCACCTTCTCTTTTGCATACTTGTCCTGCACTGATTGAAACCAGTGAAGAGAGTCGAATTCGTGGTACTGATCAAGCAACTTTAAAATATACGCCACACCTGAAAGAAATGTGAATTAAATAAATTATTCAGTCAAAATATATGCCCGTCTCTGATAAGTCCACGTTACCCGAATGATCCATCTCCACAGTTCTCACTGGTTAGAGCAAGCTAAACCAATTTTAGCGCTTGGCAAACGTGAATATTTAAAAACAAATCACTCAAAAATCATTAGAAATCACGGTTATACAATTATTTGGAAAAACTGTAAAACAATTAACGTACAATCGACTCCAGTGGTTTGTCAAGAACTCGACAGTAATTGTTAAAACTTTCACTCCAAGAGACATACAAACCTTGATCAGGACTTTCGTGTGTGACCATTCAAATGAAAGCTGTTAAGGAATACTTTCATGTGGTACTGTTTATTATGCTGTACAAGGTCAGTGTTCTCCCTAGGTATTTAAGGCCAGGCGGGCCGCCTAGCTTGATTCACAGGAAAATCGTTGCTGCCTGGCTTAAACATAGGCACGCTAAGCGTGCAGGAGTTATTTTTTCAATTTATGGGGTGGCTTGGGGTGAAACTGGGTGATTGTCCTGTTGGGATGGTTTATGCCATGGGTTGAGCTATTTGTGTATGGCGGCCCACGAAGTCACTTTTTGCACAAAATTTGCTTGCAAACAAAATAACTTTTACGTGCATTTTGATACATCAGAACTGTTTTATTCAATATGTAAATTTCATCATTTAATTGAAAAACAAAAACTAATTCAATTATCAAAATGTCACAAAATGGCACGTTCTTATTCTGTTTAAGCGGTTATTTTGTTGCTAGCTTTGTTGCAACCGTTACGTGTTACTTTTGTTTGTTACGGAATACTTTTGGCTTTTTGCCAAACACTGAAACATGATATTGTTGTTTTTCTCACTTTTGTAACATGAGACCTCTGTTTTTTAAAAACGACCGTAACACGATACCCTTGTTTTTCTCGAAAAAGCCACGATTCCATATAGACATTGAACGAAAAGTACTATAATAAACGAAGTAATAAACGCATCAAATCAAAAACCACTTTCTTCGGGAAAGTTCTTTAAAGCGCAGTACACCTGGAGTATTTGTTTTCTGTCAGAACTGTTCGACAAAGATTTTCGCTCATTCACAACCTAAATTCTATTCAACAAACAAGAACTAATTGAGTTATCGAATTGTCACGGAATGGCACGCTCGTATTCTGTTTTTGCTCTCGATCGTAGTTGCTTTTAACAGCAAAGTTAATACTTGTACCGGTTCATGTTCAGTTTACTTTGGCCGCTCACTTTGCGAAGTTTGTTGGGAAATTGGAAACTTTGTAATGAAGTTGCCAATTACGTTGCGAGTTTGCGAATCAAATTGCGAACTTCGATAAGTTCCCAACTTCGGCCCGACTGAACTTTCGAAGTTTTGGTTGTTGAGGAGAAACAAGACATGTTGCTCGAAAGTCATGGCGATTTCTGAACTCGAAGATTTTAGAACTTGTCAAGGAAAGTTGAAGTAGCTTGAAGTGCAAGACAACGTTTCGCATCAGCGATCACGCAAGTGATTTGGCGATAAATAAATCTTATGCAGGTAGAAATTTGGTCAAATTTTAACTTTTTGGTATGAAAACACATATTTAACGATTTCTGTGAGGCATACTCTTCACTGTCTTCAATTTCAAGTCTTCTGCGTTTGTAAACCGGATGAAACTGGATGGTTTATTGATTTTAATCGAAGCCAACGCGACGCGACAGACTAATTTGTTCGAGACAACGTGTTTACGGCTCGGTGAACATAAAAGTTTTTTTATTTTTATGACATTTGTTTCCAACAGTTAAGCGTAGAAAGCCCTTTTTGATAACATAATTATAGCCGGGTTTTATTAATTTCGGGCCGAAGTTGGGAACTTTGTATCGAAGCTGACAATTTGATTCAAAAACTCGCAACCTATTTGGCAACTTCATAACACTTTCCAATTTCCCAACGAACTTCACAAAGCGGACGGCAAAAGTAATGACCACATTATTCTTCAAATCTGCTTTGTGCAAATGGAAAGCTATCCTCTCCAAACGTACGCTCGAATAAGACGAATAACAAGTTAGAGTTGGGCCTTTTGCTCACGGCGTGTGCGTTGTAAGCAGGCGGGCGTTACGAAAAACGTTTTTAATCCAGGGTTAAATCACAACTCACCGATTCCGCCTCCTTCTAATCTTAAAATTTAGAACGAAATTGCTGACTACGTCAGATTGCTTCCCCTTTATAAACTGCAATTTTATTGGTTCTGATAGTACCTGAAATCTGATTGGTGTGACAAACACACATACTTCACTGACCCACCGACTGATTACAAAGACACGACGACTAAAGAGCTATTTTTGAAAAAATAACTCAAAAATTGAAGATGTAACACAACATAACCCTACTGTTTGAGATCTGGAACATGAATTCCTTTCCATAAGCAAAGACGAAATCACTTTTTTTACTGTGTTTTCGCTCCTTTAATATCATTATAAAAGTCATTTACCCTTGTATTAATGTGTTTAAATCTGTGAGTGTGATGCATTCGTTTTGTTGAGCAGAAGCTACGTTAGCTTTATCAAATTGCTACAGAAACACAACAGCACTTCAAGGTGTCGTACATGGAATCTAAACGAAGTTCTCCTGTTCGTATAAAGAATGGTGAACTCAGCCGACTTGGGTTGCTCAGAAAAGAAACTAAAATTAGTAAATTTTACTCTGGAAAAAGACAGAAAAGTGATAGTAACATGGGGGAACAAGTTCCGCAAATCAGGTTTTTTGACGGCATTTAAAAATCACCGTCAGTCAGAATACCACCTGGTCTTCCCAAAATCCTAGGGAGAACACTGAAGGTGGTTCTAACTTTTAAGTCTGTGGATGAATACCTAGTGTGCAACCCTTTAAATGAACGCTATTAAACAGTTCTTTCATGTGGTATTGTTTAATGCCCAACATTATGAAAAATTTAAATTGCAATACTTTTCTATCATGAGCTTGTTTTTTTTTTGAGTGAACAGTTCTTCTCCAATACTTCACTATATTTCGCTGTAGTGACAGCACAAAACTTACCCATCACAAAGCCATCATCAGTGAAAGCCGCTCCAACTTTGTTCTTCTTGTTAAGCTTTTCCTTGCAGCTCAACATGTACTCGACAAAGTTCAGCGTCTGCAAAACACAAAACATTTTTTTTTTAAATAATAAAACAAGCTCTACGGTCGTAAAATAAACATCATAACTCAATAGGCACACTCCGGCTCAAACGATATACAACGTAAAAGAAATCTACAATTTGGGGTCTACAGACTCATTTATTGTGGGAGGAGGTTTTTGCGTCTAAGGGCGCTTTCCATAAGTCAGAACTGGCCTGCCAGTCCGGTTGTTTTAAATGTGAAATGGCCACTTTTCAACGAGATTTTTCCATATATCCGCCACATCAGTGTATAATAATTAACAATTATTGGATGAGGTTGAGCATGATAGCGATAATTATCAAGGCCAAAGTTTCTGTTATCTGCCGAAGCCGAAGGCTGAGGCGGATAACAGAAATTGAGGCCTTGATAATTATCGCTATCATGCGAAAACCGAATCCAATAATTGTTTTATTATGCACATTCCTGAGCTGCACTTGTAAAGACAAGAGCGCGCACAAAATCTGCACAAAATCTGCAAAATCTGAATGCATAAAACTATTGTCTGTAGGTATGACGTCAATTCTACATATGTAAAATCTAATGTCTGTAGGTATGACGTAAGAGAAACAGCAAGCAAGAATTAGCTGCGTGCTTATATAGCCAATCGAAATCAAGCTGGTGACACCAGTGTATAATAATTATGCATTGACGGATTTGACGGGACAAATCTAACTAACAACGCAATCTGTGCTCGAATATACCGGACTGGCTGGCCAGTTCTGACTAATTGAAAGCGCACAAAGATTTCAGGGGGAAGGTGAGCTTTTTTCAGACGTTAAATTCCTAATGATTATCAATAACAAACTTACCAAGGGTGGGACAATAACATAGAAGTTTCTCAGATGCATGTTTTTGCTGTCTCTGAACTCAGGTGCAAACACATCGACGAGAAGCTAAAGAAGAAACAGAACAAGTTTCAATGAAATGAAACAGAAATAAGACATAACACACAACATTAAGGGACGGACCATTATTTTTTTGCAGGGGCGAAGATCACAATTTTTTTCAAGACAAACAATTTTTTTCAGTTTCGTTGTTTGTGCAAACAATTAACAATTATTGGATGAGGTTGAGCATGATAGCGATAATTATCAAGGCCAAAGTTTCTATTATCTGCCGAAGCCGAAGGCTGAGGCGGATAACAGAAACTGAGGCCTTGATAATTATCGTTATCATGCGAAAACCGAATCCAATAATTGTTTTATTATGCACATTCCTGAGCTGTACTTGTAAAGACAAGAGCGCGCACAAAATATACTTTTATAAGCTTACAACCTTTCGTCACTTCTGCATGCATAAAACTATTGTCTGTAGGTATGACGTCACTTCTACATAAGTAAAATCTAATGTCTGTAGGTATGACGTAAGAGAAACAGCAAGCAAGAATTAGCTGCGTGCTTATAGCCAATCAAAATCAAGCTGGTGACACCAATGTATAATAATTCTATTTGGCTGCATCTGCATGCAGACAATGTTTTCTGATGTCTGTAAACAATTTATTTGGGCTTTTCTTGCTTTTGCCACAGGCAGACAATCCTCTGTGTTTGACGCCGCGTGACGTAAGTGTCACGATACGCGCTATTTGGTCTCCTACGTTCACTGTAATTTGTAACGATTGACCTCTGCTTGATTCAACTGATCGCGATAAATGTTCCATAAAATACTGAATTTTGCATCTTTCGATTGTAAACTTTGATCTACTGTAAGCCAGATAACTAAAGTTCACTTACGTTTTATCGTTTGTGTGATCTTTTGTGATTTTATGGGGTTTTGAGGCCATTAATTCCTTGCTAGTCGTCACCGCCCCCAACAAAAGTAAGAAAAAAAAGACAACTTGTCTTTTTTTTTCTTACTTTTGCATAAATGGTTCCATTTTCGTCAATTTCTGCCGTCAAAAGTTGGTACTTGTCAAAAGCTCCGGAGTACATTTGAAGCAGATTCCTCGGTCAGTAAAAACACATTACAAAGCAGAGCTCATTGTAGATCGAAAAGCCCTTTCATGCAGTTTTCAGTACTGAAATTGTCTTACAAATAATTTGCAGTCGTATCCTAAAAATATACATACATGATATCAATAATTAAAAGCAACAATACTCTTGACAAAGTCATATATCAACAGATTGCAGCGGTTTTACTAAGTTTTACGCGCTCTCAAAAAATATTATCTTCAGCACATCACACCGTCTGCTTTGATAATCCATCCTAAACCCAGCAAGGTCATGATTTACCTGTGCACGTTGAAAGCTTTAGATTACTAAGATTATCGTGACCCGGTCAGTACACACGCATGCAAACACAAAACCTTGAGCATTTCGGCGAGTTTTGAAGCAAAAATGTCGGAATAGTACTCCTCAAAAAGTAGGCCACTTAGTATGCGGAAAATGCACCCTTTGCCTGTCACATGCGAGCAAGGCGATGAGGAGATCAGATAATTAAAGCATCTGAGCGCAATCCGACGTTAATTACAAGCACCTATTTCACAATAAGGAATAAGGTCTTTTAACCAGATCTGTGCAAAACGTCGTTGCTGGATAATAAGATATACCGAGATATTTCGATACCGAGTTAACATGTTTTTTTATCTACGTGACCATGGAGGATAAGCAAAAAATAGACTACACTTTCATGCCATAACTCGTTCTTTATTCTATTGTTAGTTTGGCTCAATCCATGTTTATGTTAGCCTGAATTGCAGACGAACTAAACCCGGGGGCCATGTTTATGTAAGACATAATGCTCTCTTATCGTAACAAAGGTTGTTTATGATAAGAACATTTTACAGAGGTGACCCCGAGAAAGTTTTGATAAGCAAATCCTCTTGAAACTCCATCTCAAAAACATAGGACAACACACAGTCAGATTGAGATAATTGAACTGTATTGTTTTACAACTTAGTTTAGACTGAGATATGGCCTTTAGCTTCGTCATTTGTGATTTGTAAGGGAAAACAGAAAAAAAAACCGTATAAATTAAAGTGCGCAGTCAGAATTACAAGCTTGCCAACTTCGCAAGTCTGTTATGTTTTGTGCTCAGATTAAAACGTGTTTGCACAAGAATTTATTCTCATCCTTGATGCACGTACGAAGCGCACATATCACCCGTCGCTGTCTTTGAAGTGATTTCACCTTACATGCAAATCCACTTGAACAGAAACGTTAAAATTTAACAGACGTTACAAACGTTTAGCTTATGTGGCCTGCTTACCATAAATTTAACTCTCTCGCTATGGCTCTAACTATTTTTGTTTTATTTTTCACTCAAGTTTTGGGGTACGAATATAAAAAAATCCATAAAATTTAATGTGGAGTATGCGTGTCATTTTCTCAAGTGATGTCGGCATTCATTGTGCGCGCAATTTTCTGTTGATTGACACAAATGAAGAAGAAACTTATTTGATAGGTCATAAAAAGAAGGACAATCCGCCCCTTTTCATTTGTCCGAATGACGTAATTTCCAACTTTTAACCCCTTGCTCTCGAATAAGGCCACGCCATTGGTTCTCCAAACGGAAAAAACAACTCTAAAAAACGACAATTGCCCCCCAAAAACAAAGGAAGTGTTTAAAATGGACGAGTGGAGCTAAGGGATTCCAGAGAGGCGGTACCTTGGTGCGTTAAAAACAAGTTGTCGGGGAGAGACAGAGCTTTGTTACTGCTACAAGAATGCGCATCTCTACAGTGTTTGCTGTTCTTTCGATCGCTCTTCTGATGGTGGAATTACTGGAAGCTGCTACTAGCAGAAGACGATCCACATCAAGAAGACGAATAACATCCCGAAGACGTTCAACATCAAGAAGACGGTCAAGTTCACAAAACACTAAACAAATCAAACCGACTGACCCCATTATCCCCACAAAATTCAGTTCGCCCGTTATTCGCCTCCAAACCCAACCAGGTTTACGCTCAAGCACGTACAAGAAAACTGTCGCTGCAAACTTAGTGGTACCATATCTTCTCAGCGTGGCGCCGGTGTACCGACAAGGTTATCCCATGTACCGGAGTTACGTCTCCATTCCAGACAACAGGGCTGTGAGGTTGTCCAAAGAGGAAGAAAAACTGCTTAACGACGAAGGAAAATTGTGTCTGGGGCTGTTAGGAGAAGATCAAACGCTGGCAGAAGGAATTGACGATGATCTGCTTGAATTCGCCACCACAGTTACATACAGTAATGGAACAACGCTGACAAAGCAAGGAATTAACAACACGGTTTCTCTGGGGGATATTAACGAACAGGACTTTGAGGTGATCTGTGTTGCACGATATAACATCTCAATAGTGAATGGAACGGCTTGTAGACAAGTTAAGAATAGCATCGAGGGCACAATGGTCACAATGTACGAGACAAACCCAGACGGAGCAGGGCAACTTCAAATCAACAACATACTGCTTCCAGCTACAGTTGCGCTCCTTGCTTTTATGAACTTGTATCGTTATTAGCACACGCTAGGATGAGGCAATTGCAATTGTTGTAATTTTGATTCGTTGTATCTGACTTTATAAACTTGTATCGTTTTTAAGCGATGACGTCAGGAAATCGCTTATTGTCATCGCACGACCGACTCGATCTTTTTGTCTGCTCGCTTTTTGTCTGTTTCGGTCGAACAGAAATCAAGTTTAACTTGATAACAAGAAATCGCCGCGTAGAACACAAAAGCAAAATTCTCCCGTGCAGTTAGAATGGAACACTACAATGTATAAACGAAAGAGACTAATTACATATGATATAATCTATTAGAATTAGTGGATAGAAATTTCTAACTCTTATAATAATATCTACATCTACATCTACATTTAATAAGTTGGTAAAAAGTCCATACGGATATCACACCAACGTCTAAAAATAAGTAAAAAGGGCCGCGGTGGGCAAGAGACCATTTGACCTTTCTCGCAGCTTAAAAGCTAGCTCCAGCGTATCGTATGTCGTTTATCGGAAGTCACACACTACAATATAACGCAATCTACTGTTGTTCAATTGAGCAAATCTACGAAGAAAATATATTATTAACTTTGCATCCTTGGCCTGTGAATTTCTAACTACTGTTAATTCTGTTTTTATTTGAATTCCATCATATCCTAACTATGCTATTTAGACAATCACCAACATTGCTTCTTAGGTTTAAAAAATGTACACTGCAATTGGATAACAGTCTTTATCACACCCTCAATTATGTTAGACCCTTTGTGAAACGTCATCGCTTCTGCATGCACTGCAAGCCGTTTATTAGTGTTTGCTAGCATATTACGTGGAAATTGCTGTAAGTGCGATACATTATATCTGATATCGAATGTAAGTTTATGTTATCTCCGAAAATATTGTCACGTGTCAGCGTGCACAATGAGGACACGAGCATTTTTGGTCACAAAAATTTGGTCACACGAGATTCTGCCTTTAACTGGTATCTCGATGACCTCACTAAGTTAGCCTATACAAGTATTTTACCTTGAAATATTCCGTTGCACCAGCGAAATTCTTTGCTAAGTCGTTTATTGCAGCATCCAAGTTTCTAAAACAAATAGCATAAGTTGATTAATGAATCAAATTTACTCGAAACCTAAAGAGCTTCCAATGTCGCCAAAAATTGCGAGATTGGATGTAAAGAGCGTTTTTCAATTGCGTTTCGTAAAACCAAAACCAAAGTAATCACTCTGGCCAATCACAAAGGACACAGCCAATCCAGAGAACAAATCAAAACTCGAAGCAAATACATGCAGCTGGCGCGAAGCGCGGGAGAACGTGTGTGAGCGAGTCACGATTGGTTTTGGTTTCTGAAAGTGGAACGAGTCTTTTAAACCAATCACTGAGCATAGTAATGCAAAACCAAAGCAAACGCGAAAAACTTTCGACACTCAAGTGAAAATCGCTCTTTGATTACAGTGCAAAGTTGTTGCTGTTGTTTTTGTTGATAAAACTCACTTGGAGGCCTGTTGCGACTCTTCAGACAAGTTCTCTTCTGTTACAAGCTCCTCAAAGGAAACAATGTCTTCAAGATCAGGAACGAATCTACACAGAGTAAACAAGAACCTAATGAGTGATCAATAAATAGCTTCTCCTTACAATCTCAATACACAGTCAAACAGACAGGTGTTGAGAAAAAAGGAATTCATCACCTAGACTAATATAAATTCCTGATGTCTTTAACTGAGCAAAACGCCTGCCTCTTACAAATTTCTTGCCTAAATTGATTGAACCGAAGCTTGTCTGTTACCAATGATTGCCCAGGAAAACTACTGAAAAGACCAAATTTTAGTGGAAAAGGGAAAACTCGCTCCTCTCCAAAAATTTACATTTTTGTAAATGTAATTTATTTACCCACGTGACACGGAAGAGCTCAGGAGCTCGAAGGTCAAATTGGAATTTGTAAGTGTTGGTTTTTGTGGAGGGAGGAAAACCCTCGGAGCAAGGACGAGAACCAACAACAAACTCAACCCATGTATGGCACCGGACCGGAATTGAACCCGGGCCACATTGGTGGGAGGCGAGCGCTCTCACCACTGCGCCTCCCCTGCTCGCCTAATTGGCATACTTGGTCACATTGAATTTCTATAATTTAAACTCTTGGCTCTGAGGCTTAGAGTAATTATACAACAGAAAAATTACTTTATCTCTCAATCACGATGTGACTTCTTTTCAGTGATTTATTCCCCTAAAGCCTTGGAGCCAAGTTACAATTTTAATAGGTCGAGATTAGCCTCTTGTTGCCCTTGTTGAAACAAAATAACAAGAAAGGTTTATAAGTAGAGAAAACAAATGTACCTGATAGCGTTACTACAGCAATGAAGTCCTCCAGAGCGAATCATACGAATGTAGCCCATGGCGTTTCCTAAAGAACAGGAGAAAGGATATAAACAAAGCGATAACAAAAACTTGCAAACAAAAAGGTGACCCTGGAGACACATGATTTGGTTGGCCAGATTTAAAAAAAAAGGAGTTTGAAATCTAGCCAACAAAATCAAATGTTTTAAAATCTCTTTGTTAAAAGAGAGATTAAAACGGTTGATTTTATCAGCTAGGTTTTAAATTTGTTAAAATCTAGCCAATCAAATCATGTGTCACTCCAGAGCCACTTGTTTCTCGTGCTTAGGCCCGGCCGGTTAAGAGGGACAAGCGGCCCTGGGGACGAGAATGCTTGTGTCACTGATGTCTTACTCGTAGTATTTCTACAACGCTTAAAGATGAATTCCAGTCCGTACTGCGCAATCTCGGCTGCAATGTTTATTTGAGCCCACCACGAAGGAATGTTTACAAGCACAACTAAAAATTCCACGACAAACTTACCTTTTTCTTCATTATCAACGCCAGATATCCTTGCAGAACAAATAATAACGAGTAGAAGAACCTTGACGCTATTTCAAACCGACGTTTCAGCTCATCGGAAATCCTTGAACGAAACGAACTGTAATGGCGGACTAAAAAACTTCATGTATGCTGTCACCGATCGAAGTGTAACGTTTCAACGAATTCAAAACAAAAACGTAAACAAACCCCGAGTCTGCGCAGTACGGACTGGAAATCAGCTTTAAGGGGACTATGTCACGGATTTTAACAGATTTTAAAACATCTCAAATTTATATTTGTGTCGTAGGAAACCTAAAAACAATTGTCCATTTTTATTAACAATTCCTGTTTTAGAGCACTAAAACTGTTTAAAAGCGCGTTTGGCTGCGGATGGCTCGGATGGAAATGGATTGCAATTTGAAAACGTTAGTCAACGTTTTCAAGTTGTTCCCGCGCGCCTTCAAAAAATCGATATTTATAGCCGAAGTTTGATTTCTATCCTCAAATAAAGGTTATATCTTCCGTTAAATGTTCAAAGACAATGGGTAAAGTTGCCTACCACTTATTTTAGAACAGTTTAGACCAAAAAACTGTGAAATCCCCGTGACATAGTCCCTTTAAATATACCAATACTTTTTCTATATTTCTTGTTTTCGTTGTTTTCTGTTAAATCAACAAGGTTGCAGGAATTTATCTCTGGAGAACTGAGTTGTTACGTTACCTATCTGGCTGATCAGCACTCTGAACTGATCCAGATAGGTGTGGCCATCAGGAGTCAAACCAAGCTTGCGGATTCCTTTGTTAAACTTCTCTGCTCGCTCAAACGGGTATTTCTGATCAGATGACTCCTTGGTTTCTTTGAAGAAACGAATATCCTGCAAGTTAATGACGAAATGATTTAATTGAGCCGGAATAAGCCTCTGAAAGAAAGCCAAGATTGTTACAAAAATTTAAAAGATCCGGTGAGAGCCTACTTGGAAACCCAACCGATACGTTTTCAAGTATACTCATATTGTAATCCATTTTCATCCTCGTCATCGTTTGTCATCCTCACATCCTAATGGGTTAGTTCATTTGTTGAGTACAGTTCTACAAAATCTAGTCATTATTGTAAAATTTTTCACATTTGAGAATGCAAGGCAAATTTTTCAAGTACGCATTTAATCAAATCCGTTTCCATTCTCGCCATCGTTAAAAAACCTCACTAATGGTTTCCTGTCATTTGTTAAGTACTGTTCTATAACAAAATCCTATCATTTTATTGGTGGGTTCCATGGGTTCCAGATGTGTTTTAAGGTATCAGTAACGAATTCCACTGTATCAATAATGAATGCATCACTAAACACGCAAAGCTTTTTTATGTTGGATCAGGTAGCCAAAATTGTCAGGTTTTTGACCATTTCTCTCCCTTTTTCAGTAGTTAAGCAGCTCTCGTCAGCTTGTAATTCTAACGGTCGTCTAGTGTAGCAGTTGCTACTCTTTTGGGGCTAGCGGAATTGGTTTTTCCATTTTTCTCAAAAGGAAACAAGTCTTTCATGTAAGCCCTTGCGACAGCTGCTAGACAAGCCCCTCTCCCCCCCCCCCCCTCCTACCCCTTTTCTGAACACTGTATTCCAATATGCTAGAGGTAAGCTAATTTCCTAAACGTCGTATAGCCATTCACACGTACCTTAATGAGTCTTGCCTTGATGTGTTCATCGTATAAAAACTGCGAAAAGATGAAGAATTTCTTGCGCAGAAACTGATAGGTGAAGTTCACTGTTGTGTTCATAATTCCAGAGCCGTGCGTTCTGATGGAGTTGGCAATGTGACGAATGTTGATGGTGTTTAAGTGTTTGTTGTTGGACGCCAATTCAACGAAAATCTGAAATAATCAACGGCAAGGCTAAATATTAAACTTTCATTCCTAACAATCCAATCAGAAATCTGTGGTTTAGTTTACTTTCCCACTTTTCCTTCCCCTATATTTTCACCGTTTCTACGGGAAATTTCGGGAAAATTTCTGCAATGGTCCCAGAGTAGCAGATGTTAGAATCGAGAAAGAGGAACTCAGGAAGAAACTTAAAAAATATCAAGGAGAAATCGGAATTTTGGGGACGGGGAATCAAGGAAAGACATGGGAGTATCTGGGGGAAAAAGGACCTAACGGATAGCTAACGGATAGCTAACGGATAGCTAACGGATAGGAAAACGTAAGGAGAAAGGGGACTATGAGGGAGACTGGGGGAATCATGCTATAAGAAACTCAGGGAGAAAGGTAGGAACCAAATCATTCAGGGGCAAATAGGAATATCACGGGGAAAGGGGAATAAAGGGCGGCAGAGGCACTCAGGGAAAGAAAAGGAATATCAGGGGGAAGGAACAATTTAGGTAGATGATAATGATAATGCATTTATATAGCGCATTTTCCATATATATATGTTCAAATGCGCTTTACACATACTGTAATTTAAGATACAATTGTAAAGGCCAGACCACAACACCGGGAGCTTCGTGCCCTACTCTTTGCGAATAGTGTGTGGGTTCTTTAACGTCCCCTGTTAGAAGACTGAAGATACAGGAGACGGGACCTACGGTTTATCGTCCTTTTCCGAGAAGACTAGAATGTCTAACTATTTGCAGATGTAATTACAAAGGCAGCACATTCTCCTCAGTTATTTTAAGACCCTGAGTGTTGGTCCGGTCTGGGGTTCGAACCCACGACCTCCCGCACAGCAGTCCGGCGCTCTACCAACTGAGCTAACCGGGCGGCGGTTAAGAATGCTCAAGGCAGAAAAGAATGCTCAAGGAGAAAGCGCCTGGGGAGGGACAATGAGAATTACTGACCTGATTGTTGAGGTTGTACAGATACCGGGAAACAAACACGTGAATGTTCCGCATGATCTCCAGCACGTCTAGACCCTGAAAAAATACGGTAAAAGAAAAAAAGGTAAAGTAAATGTCATGTCTGTACTCAGCCAAAGTGACCCACGCCGCCGGCGATTATTCCAGTTTCCCTAGCAGTAAGCGACTAAGAGTAATTCTACTCCAACCTGGATGGAATGCTAGTCCAGTACAGGTTATACCCCCAGTGCGGGCGTCAAGCGCGGGAAAAGTCGTGCTGCTACTTTGTGATTGGTTTTAGTTTTGCACTGCCTCGTCCCCAGGCACCGATCGGCAGGTCGGTAAAGGATGGAAAACGGGGAGCGCAGGGGTAGATGGTTTGAGAGCGAGCCGCGAGTTCCCGTTGGCACAATGCCAAGCGAACCGCGCACAATCATCAATCCCATAACGAAAAGCTCACCGCGCATGACTAAGGGAGATGGCGCCTAAGGACGAGTCAGGGTTTTCCGTCAATTGGTTAAGTAGGTGGCGCGAGCTTTTTAACCCTATCCAGACCGGGGGGGGGGGGGCGGAAAGTGCCCGCGCTGACTTTGAACGCTTATAACTCTTTCAATATTTAACCAAACGCTGCCAAACTTTGCGACTTTACCAAAAATTTATCTGGGAAAAATTTGGTAGGGTAGGTTGTTGTGTCAGGAACTTGACGTCACCATGGCAACGGCATTTTGACAGGCATTTTTCCCAAATTTGTAATTTTCGTGTTTCTATTAATGAAAAATAACTTTAAAGCAATTATTTTCACCTTTTTACTGATTTTAAGCACATATTTATTGGTTTTGAGTATTTTCCAGTAATTTTGCGCGTTTTTCTGACGTTTTGGAAAAATTTCGAAATCCAAGATGGCGGATCCAAGATGGCGGCCGTTTTGACATTATGATGTAATTGTCACGTGATGTGACGTCATAATCCCACGTGACATATACCAAAAGATAGATTTTTGGACATACTATATATACTGTAAGTTTCATTGTGATTGCTTAAATATTCTGGAAGTTACGGAGGGGGGCGGAATCCCCCCCCCGGTCTGAAAAGACCAAAAAAAAGCCCGGTCTGAATAGGGTTAAACCAATAAAAGAGCGTAGGAAAGCCGGCAAGAACAAACCAATTACAGATTACTTTTGACACTCAATCGAATTTTTTTTTTATAAAGAAAACAAAAATTCATTTTGTGGAACGCTGTTCGTATTCCAAAGAAACATCGGCAGACAATTTACTGGAGAAATTTAATTTTGATCATTCAATGCTGTCACCTGTTCAAGTGTCTGACTAGGCAGATGTGCTTCAGTCATTTCCAGGCCGTATTTCTGGCTTGCTTGGTTTCTCATCTCACCGTACGTCCTCCAGTCATGAAGAGCAACTGTAGTCAAGTTATAGAACGTCGTGTCCAGGTAATGAGTCACATGTTCTACAAAGAGGAACAATTAACAGAAAATTGTGAAACTAATGGCGCCACATAAAAGTACTGCTGAATAGCTTTCATTTGAATAGACACACATCAGGGTTTCATCCACAGACTTGAAAGTTAGAACCGCCTTGTCCACACGAAAGTTCTGCAAAGTATCTTTCTTTTGAATGGTCACATTCAAGGGTATCATCCACATCCCTAAATGCTAGAACCACCTTGTACAGCATAATAAACAGTACCACATGAAAGTACTGCTTTTTAGCTTTTGAGTGGTGACACACTAGGGTTTGATCCACAGACTTAATTAGAACCACCTTGTACAACATAATAAACAGTACCACATGAAAGAACTGCTCAATTCAACATGTAGCTTTTACTTTATAAACTTATTAAATCAGATTTATCAAAGATTGATGAAACTTACGTTTGATGTTGACGAACTGATGGAAAAATCTGATTGGTCTTATTTTCAAAAATTGAGAAAGATCTCTTAGCCCAACCTGCATGTATGACAAGAAAGAGAATTGATCAATTTATGACAAAACGACAAGCTGATCACATAAACTCAATATCTTATGTTAGACAGTTAAAATTGGTAACTAACACAGTGGAAATTACGTTTTAACAATACTTTTCAAATGTTCAGAAACATTTCTCAAACCGTGACGGTTGTTTGGATATGTGATCTTAATTGGCATAGATTTTAGCGTTTTTTTTCTCCGTTTCTCCGTAGTTTTAGTTTCGATTGAGAAGATATACCGTAAAATCCCAGTTATAAGCCCCCCCCCCCACCGATTATAAGCCCCTCCAATCTACCTGGAACCAAAAAAGTACTTCCAATTATAAGCCCCCCCCCCCCCGGATATCAGCCCCCCTCTGCTGGATGACAGTACTGAAAATGGCTAAATGTTGCTTTATTACGACTTGTTAACTTAAAAACGTATTTCGATCAACACTGCCGTAGCTCGTTTTCAAAACGTTTTTTTTTTATCCCGTTTATAAGCCCCCCCCCCCCCGGAAATAAACCTCTCCATTTAAAAACCCACTCAAAACCCCTCACGAAGTTGTATAAGCCCAGGGCTTATAACCGGAATTTTACGGTATGAAACACTACTCCGCTGCGCGTCGTGTTTTCAACTCTCTTCTCGGTGACTGGAAATGCGATGAAACTCTTTCTCTTGTTTCTGATATCTTACATCAAGAAAAAAGTAACAAAAAGTAAAAAATAATTAAACAATTAAACAAACAAACCTTGAAAGGATTTCTGTCATCTAACTGTAGATGCTGATGGATGTGCAGTCGTAGATCTGTTTCAATGTCACGGCACAATGGTTGAAGCAAGTGCTGTCCAAAGAAAAAACAAAGAGAAAACTAAATAAACTTTGAAGGAACTATTTAAAAGTCACGTTTTATTGCCCATCAATGCCAAGTTATGTCACGCTTTTAAGTTGGCACGTTATGTCACGTTCTTTTACGGGCAGTCCTGACACACTGGGTCACGCTGTTTTAAAATACTGTCACGTTTGGTCACGAAATTTTGACAGTACCTGCCACGCTATGTCGCACTATAATAAATAATCCTACCAAGTAACCAACTATGTCACAGTATTTTAGAAAATGCTGTCACGCTGTCACGGAATTTGAGAAAGCCCGTAACACTCGATCATGTTATTTTAAGACAAACTTGTCGCAGTAGGCTACTATATCTCGCAGCTGGTAATGCTAGTTCGCTATTTTAAACTTTCGGTAACACTTGATCACGCCATTTAAGAAATTCTGTTACGCTAGGTCACGCTATGTCGCCCTATTTTAGACCTTTCCTATCTTACACTGGGATACACACAATTTTAAGGGATTCTGTTACATACGCACAGAAACTTAATACTTATAAAATTAAAACACAAAACAAATCTTTGCAACGAAAGTTCTCTGGAAAAGTATCACGGGCTCAACCAATTGTTAACGACAGTACGAGTGAAAGACGTTATTTGTGTATACTTACTTCATGTAGCGTGTCACCAATTTCTTTCTCGAACAGGTCCAGCATGACCTGGGCCGACGGCTCGTGCTTCACTTGCTGGAGGACTGGAACACAGTCTCCTAGTGCGGCAATCATGTACTGCAGGTAGAAAAGAAAGGGTTGAAAAACTTGGTAAGCAAAGCAGGTTTCACTGACTCACAGACACTAATGGTTTTCAAAAACAATTCCTTAAAATAAAGTAGACTTCCCAAACTTAATACAGTCCGCATATAATGAAACCGTAGGACGCAGGCGCTATATAGTCATATTATTAGCAATTTTTCTTGGACAATTCTGTCTAAGGGGGAAAGGCGCAATGAGGTTAAACCGGCCTTTGTGAAGTACCAGCCCGTGAAACAAGGCCAGACCAGGACAGTTCACTCAGTGCCCTACTCTTTGCAATAAGTGTGTGGGTTCTTTAACGTCCCCTGCTGACCATATAACACTGAAGATATTGGAGACGGGACCTACGGTTTATCGTCCTTATTCGAGAAGATTAGAACATCAAACCATTTGCAGATGTCACTGCAGAGGCAGCACGTTCTCTCCGTTATTTTTAGACCCTTAAAAAACAACTTAAGGAAAAAGAAAACCTTTTTTAATTTGTACACCTGTATTTGCACAACATTCAAGTGAGCAAATAATTGTGCAATTCTGAGATGTAGGCAAGGATGAACACTCTAAGCTTACAAACTGGGTCTTCCGATGCAGAACTACGATTCAAAGAAACTTTGTTCATATTAAAAGTATCCTTTTTGGTTCATATGAAGTCAGAGTGAAACGCTTTCCTTTACAGTGAGAGCTAACGGAAGATAAAACTTGGGTAACAAAGTGTTACTATGAGTGCGATTCTTAACAAAATCTCTCACAAACAAACTCGATGTAAGTATACAACAGCTTACATGAATTCGATGAACGTCCGTAACGTTCTCATAAAGATCATCCAAATAAATTGGAAACACAACCTGCAAGAGAATAAGGAAACTACTGTAAGATATAATTACGACACGTGCATTTCTGTATTTAGCGCGGGTTAGTACGGCATCGTCGCCTTGATTAGAGCAGTTTTCAATTGAGTGTCGTAAAACAAAAACCAAAGTAATTACTCTGGCCAATCACAAAGGACACAGACAATCCAGTGAACCAATCAACTCGAAGCAAATACATGTAGCCGGCACGAAGCGCGGGAAAACGTGCGCGAGCGAGTCACGATTGGTTTTGGTTTTAGTTCTGATTGGCTGAGAAAAGTGGCGCGAGATTTTTAAGCCAATCACTAAGCGTAGTAATGCAAAACCAAAGCAAACGCTCTAATAGGATGATTTATTGAATACAGATCTATTTTTTTTTTTTCACTGACTTTAGAACTGAGGAACTGATGCACTGATAAAATCAAAGAAATAACTAAATAACCAAATGAGGAAACAAAGAACTAAATGAACAAGCGACCGACCGGGGGGCGGACGGACAGGCGGACAAATGAATACTAACCGATTGACACTATGTTCCTCATCCCCCCCCCCCCTGGTAAAATCAAAGAAATAACTAAAAAACCAAAGGAGGAAACAAAGAACTAAATGAACGAGCGACCGACCGGGGGGCGGACGTTACAGGCGGACAAATGAATAATAACCGATTGACACTATGTTCCTCATTACCCCCCCCCCCCCCCCTCCTTCACACTGTAAAATAATGTTGTTCACTATAAGGGGGTGAGGGGCAGTGATGAGCGTTACTTCTTATGTTTAGGAGTGGTACTGTTATGTCTGGTGTCGTAATTGCCTCCTAGCATTTCGTGTGTGTGTGTACATTTATTATATTGTACGTTTACTTTTTAGAGCGGTTTTCACTTGAGTGTCGAAAGTAAATTGCGTTTGCTATTGTTTTGCATTACTACGCTTAGTGATTGGCTTAAAAATCTCGCGCCACTTTCTCAGCCAATCAGAACTAAAACCAAATCCAATCGTGACTCGCTCGCGCACGTTTTCCCGCGCTTCGTGCCAGCTACATGTATTTGCTTCGAGTTTTGATTGGTTCACTGGATTGTCTGTGTCCTTTGTGATTGGCCAGAGTAATTACTTTGGTTTTGGTTTTACGACACTCAATTGAAAACTGCTCTATAAGTTAATTAATCATTTGTTTATATCTCTTTTTTTCTTCTTTTTTCCAATACTGTATTATAGCGTGCACGGAAAGTTGGTGTGATGTCTCACGACTTTACCGACATAATTAAATGTACATTGTAGAATGTAGAATGTAGATGTGTAAAACTCGTTTTTATTTTAACCCTTGTCCCCGCCTTGATTAGTTGGTACTAGTAGCGGGGCAGCAATCTAGTAAATCGTATTTATAAGAAAATAAATAAATAAAAAGTTTAAGTTCAAGTAAGTTTAGGGCATTTTGACAGGAATATCGCTACACGAATTCAACAGAGTTCTGGAAATACATGAATTTACCCTGTGCCAGTGAAGAAAGCCACAATCACAAGCTTTCTTGACCCTTGCTCTCAAATCACTGATGAGGTTTATTCGCTTCATCACGCTGCTTAAACTCGCCATCTCGTCATCTCTGAAGCATTTCTGTAAAGCAAACAAAAACAATTAATTTTGTCCAATTCATTTGTCATTTATGCCTCTTGTGGATAACCAGAAAGGAATAACTCAGAGTGAGCAAGAGCTAGCATTGTGATTGGTTTGTTCTTTTGTTGTCATGGCGACTCCGTCAATCTAGTTTTCACTTGATCATAAGCGACGGAGTCATACGCACAATCGAAGAAAATGAAACGTTCTGATTGGCTGTTTTTATGCTAGAGACGATAATGTCGTCAGACGACTTTAACGTCTAAGACGTTAAAAGCGTCTGGTATAAAAACGGGACGCGTTTAGTAGACAGCTGTTCAGAAAAAAAATAAAAAAAAGACTGGGTTCGACACTCGGAGGACACTGGACACGAAGACGTAAAGCCATCAGACGTTAAAGGTGTCTGTCTTATTTTCTGTTTCTATACTAGTTAACGACGTCCCGTTTTTATACTAGACAGCTTCAACGTCTGAGACGTTAAAGCTGTCCGATAAGAGCGTCGTTTAGACGCTCTTACCAAAAGACGTTAAAGCCATCAGACGTTAAAGGCGTCTGTCTTAATTACCGTTTTTATACTAGACGTTAATGTCGTCTCGAGACAGCTTTAACGTCTAACGTCTCTAGCATAAAAACGGCCATTCTTCCGAGTCCAATTCCGTCGAGCTTATGTCACTTACGACTCCAATATTTGATTTTCACTAGGGCGTAAGCACTCTTTCGCTTACTATTACGACTCCGATTCCGTCGCTAGTGAAAACCAGCCTTAGTCGGTCAAAAGTACAGTTATTATCAACGAAGATTTTTACTCAATGGACTTACTATCTGTGTTCCTACATGGAGGCCCAACATGGTGACGAGCCTGCGTTCCTTTGTTGCTAAAAAAAATCACAACAAAAGAAATTTAAGCTGGGTCACAATGAGAGAACTGATCAACTAAATAGTTTAAAATATAAAAATGGTTTAAACAGATCTAAAAATATAAAAGGATACTCTAAATTTTCGATCGCCTTTTGCGGTCTTCTTCAGAGAATGATGGATTTTGCAAGGTTCGCAGAATTCTAATAAGTTGCATTGACGTTATTGTTCGTTATTGTTCAATGCAAATTATTAGAATTCTGCGAACCTTGCAAAATCCATCATTCTCTGAAGAAGACCGCAGAAGGCGATCGAAAATTTAGAGTACCTTTTTATATTTTTAGATCTGTTTAAACCATTTTTATATTTTAAGCTATGACCGCAGATCGCTCCAGCAGTTTTATAAATAGTTTAACAGTCTTCACATCATACCTGGACCATTGAGAGCATTCTGCACCAAAACAAGTGCTGCCAAAACATCCTAAAACGGAAAAACAAATTGTTAACAGTGTACAGGAATCTTTGGTTTTGTCCGTTAACAATCTCTGCCATAAAAATGAATTCAGAATACATTATACATGTTAAACAGAACTCACAAGTCGTTTGTCTGTATACTTCTTGTCTGCTGCAATGCGCTTCTGTAGAAATGAAACATAAAAAACAATGCTTCAAAAACTGTTAACTCCAGGCAGATAAAGCTGTGTAGCTGACGAAATTTCGCGCGAGTGACGTGCTTCGGCCGCGAATCCCGCCAGTTATACAGGCTAAAGGCAGGTTATTCCAAAAGATGGATTAGACTCTGTATTGCGTTAAAAAATAGGAAAAAATACTTTTTCATCAATGCTTAAACAAAGAAATGTAATTTTCAGTCATTATGTTGCTTGCTGTAGTTTAGTCGGGAAAACAAGTGCCAGTTGACGGCGACATCACTTCTCCGAGAAGTGACTGAGCCCGCGGTTTTTGTCCGGGCTCAATTGCTTAGCAACATGACGTCTTTGCTCGCGCGATTGCTTTCGGAGTACTCATGAGCACTCGCGCTAGTTTTTGATTGGATGAAACAATTCGGAAACTCTACGAGTGCTTCGACGAAGATTTGCCAAAACTGGCACTTATTTCCCCGACTGTAGTCAGATGCACAGTACCTTAGCAGTGTCAATACAAGCTAACGCCATAAACGTCAAATGCTGGATCATGTGATTAACACTTTCTGCTATAAGCATACTACGTCGGTGAAACGTGTGCTCGATAGCCTGCAGAGAAAAAAATGTGACAGAGGCGTCAGAGGATACTTACATCATCTGGCATCATAGGCACACAATAGGTAAAGTCTGCTTCGAGCCTAAGTGACCCATACAGGCCGGAGCTTATCCCGGTTTCCGTAGCATTAAGCGACTAGGAGTATTGCTACTCCCCCCTGGATGGGATGCTAGTCCATCGCAGGGTTACCCCCCAGCAGTAAGTTCGCCGGTACCCATTTATACACCTGGGTGGAGAGAGGCACTGTGAGAGTAAAGTGTCTTACCCGGGCCGTTCGACTCGGAGGCGAGCGCGCTAACCATTAGGCCACCGCGTAGGCACACAATAAACTATTATAATTCTTAACGTCCAAAAAAATAAAAAGAATGGCCTCCATCTACACAATTAAAGACCATAGTAACGAGGTCATAAAATGTTCGGCAAAACTCAAGTGGACCTATGACCTATTAAGGTCGGGACACACTAGGCGATACGTCGCTGCAACACGTCGCAGCGACATGTTGCTGCGACATGTCGCCTCGTGTGACATGGTGCATTCTTGCGACAAACTAGTCGCTGCGACAAAATTTTGTCGCTGCGATGTGTCGCACGAATTCAAATCGCTGCGACAAGTTGCTGCGACAAATTATAAATTAACCAATGAGAGAGCGTCATGTATGTTCGCCGTATTATTAAGGAAAACTAGTTCACATTCCCACCCTTCCAAATTCGCTGTTTGAACACCGAACAAACACCTTGTCGCAGCGACTTGTTTTTAAGCAGTACACACGGAGCGACTCGTCGCAGCGATTGTCGCTGCGACTTGTCGCATAGTGTGTCCCGACCTTTAGGCGAGTAGTTTCACGGCAAAGGTTTGGATTTTTGAGGGCGTATTTTCTGTGGACCACAGGAAAATTCGGAAGATTTTTTCTCTTTTTACAAACACACCAACTTACTTGCGGGTAAGGGGGAAAATTAGTGTAAAATCGTGCACACATGACAGCTCATAGGCTGCTTAATACTGCTTGATGCCAACAAGTTCGTCGGAAATTTCGGCTCAAATGTCCCAAATGCATTTCACAACTCTCCGATGTCTGGTTTTTTTTAAGATTTCGACAATTTCCCACGTTTCTGAAAGTTGCCTCACGTTGCGTTACAAGTTATGTCATTTTTACCGTCTATACTATTATCGACCATAACTCAGTAGCGTAGCAGCTCTCGTAACGGCTTGTAATTCTACTGGACCTCTAGTGTAGCAGTTGCTACTGTTTTTGGAGCTAGGGGCATTGTTCTTGTTGTTTGTTCTATTGTTCTCTCGAAGAGTTGCGAGGTATTCGTGTGAGACCTTTAAGAGCTGCTACCCTACCCCCATAACCCTCGACAATGAGCGCGAGAATTTTCTCAGTAATTTTACAAGGTTATACTCAAGAAATCATTCATTATTGTTAGCCTTTGAAGAACACAATTTAATTTTAAAAATTAACTTTAAACTTTGTGAAAAGGATGTAATCTAAGACAAATACCAGCCAATTGGAACTGAAATGCTATAAACGCGTGAAAACACGCATTGACAAAGACAGTTCATACTGAACTCTCACCTTCAGAAGTTCTGTGAGCCTGCACAGAGCCAAAACGGCAGTCTTGGTCAGTGGTTTGGACAGCACCAGATGCATGTTCATGACAGTACGCACCAAATGACTCACGGTGTGTGCAATAAGAACACCCTAAACAGAAAAAGAAACAGCATAAACAGTGCACACTATGAGCCAGACGTTACGTCAAGATTTCTCTAGGCCCTGAGAGGGGGCGAATATGGGTACGCAAATTCACCGATTCATGATAAATTGTGACCTAAAGCGTCAATCAGCCACTATTTTCGTTCAAATCCGGATCCGCGTTACTTAAAAACTTTATTTAGTATGATTGTAGGTGTTTGTTTTCTTGCATGATGGTGATTTTTCAAGTTTCCTATCATTATACTTGTATATACGCAACATGCCGTAGAAAAAATGGACAAAACGCCGACATACCGACCAAAGCAGACAAAAGATCTGCGATCCGAACTTCGTTTAGAACTCAACATCCGAAATTCAAGACAGGCAGAGTCCGGGTCAAAATTCTCAGCTGATCTGCAATCTGTCATCTTTTTCGAAATCCGCGAATCTGTTTAAGTTAACACAAAAGTCCGCAATCCTTGTGTTTTTAGCGCAGTTTTCAATTGAGTGTCGTAAAACCAAAACCAAAGTAATTACTCTGGCCAATCACAAAGGACACAGACAATCCAGAGAACCAATCAAAACTCGAAGCAAATACATGTAGCTGGCACGAAGCGCGGGAAAACATGCGCGAGCGAGTCACGATTGGTTTTGGTTTTACTCCTGATTGGCTGAGTAAGTGGCGCGAGATTTTTAAGCCAATCACTAAGCGTAGTAATGCAAAACCAAAGCAAACGCAATTACTTTCGACACTCAAGTGAAAACCGCTCTAAGGCCAAATCCGATGATTGCGAACCTATTCTTCCCCTCTTTTAAGGGACTTTGTCACGGACTTTAGCACATTGATTTTTATTTTTTGAACAGCCAAAATATGTATTTGTGTCGTAGGAAACCTAAAAATAATGGTCTATTTTTTATTAACAATTGTTACATTAGAGCACTGAAACTGTTAATAAAGAAGCGTCGTTAGCTGGGGATGGCTCGGATGGAAATGGATTACAACTTGAAAACCCAAGGCAAATTTTTTCGTGTTGTTTCCGCGCGTCTTCAAAATAACAATAATGGCCGAAGTTTGATTTCTCTTCGCAAATTAAGGTTATATCTTCCTTCATATGTTCAAAGATAACGTTTTTCATGGGTAAATGCGAAATACTAATTTCACAATAGTTTAGAGTAAGAATTCGCGAAATTCCCGTCACCGAGCTCCTTTAAAAACAGAACTTACCTTAATGAACAGAACACAGCGTGCATTGAGATCATCCACCAAAGATCCTCCCTTACTCAGAGCTGACTCCATGTGGACCATCCACGAACTGACTTGCATCTGGTAAAGCTGAGAATCCCTGGATATATAACAACCAAAAATATTAAATAGTAAAGCCTTTTGCTTTTCCGGAGCCTAGTGGCTCAAAAGGTCAGGTTTTAATTCCAGTTTCTGCAGCATATTATTATAGGACAAAAACAACAACAATAGAACAACCTTTATTTACCTTTTTGCTAGCTACTTACATAGTACAGTAGAAGTTGGAAATGGAAAAAACAAGGCTATCAATTGGCAACCCAAATTTTTTCTCGATTAAACACCGAGTCTCGAATTAATGCCGGGGGGGGGGGGGGGGGGGGGGGAGGAGGAGTACGAAAATCTGTATGTGATCCGTACTATTTTTGGCCAAATCCGTCAATCTACTAATATTCTCATTAAATCCGAATCCGCATTACTTGATAAACTTTGTGTGGTATAGTTTCACTGTAACAGTTAATAGATGCTGTTTTTTGTGCCAATTTTTCATTAAGTATATACCGACGAAGACCAACCAAAGTCATCCGAACTTCGTTAATTATCCACGATCCAAACGTCCTGAACATGAAGAGTCCGAAATCTGGGCCAAATTTCTCAGCTAATCTGGGATCCGCTGCATTTTTGAAATCCGGGTGGGGAATCAGATCAATGTATCTCAAAAATCTACGATCCGTGCCCTCTTCACACCCCCCCCCCCTCCCCCCTTATGTCAAGCAGCTAAGGATGACCAATATAATATCATTCATAAACGTACACAATGTAATAAAACGCAGTGGTTTCTTGCCTCACCTGACCAAGTTTTGATTGCAGTTCGTCAAGTACTGTTCCTTGGAGGTTTCCACAGCAACCTTCTGTTTCTTGTCAACAATCTTGTCAAGGTGAGGAATTCTTCGGAGAAGAAACTCATTTGGAAAAAACATGATGTCTCCAGCAAGATGGACAGAAGGTACCTTAAAATAAACAAGAATAAACAATCACAGTGACCAGCTTCTAGTTTCTCTTTCAGATGTCAATATAAAGTCAGTGTGCCAGATGGGAGAATAAATAATGTGATCACCAAGAAAAAAATTACCTCAATTAACCCATTGGCACCAGGAGATTTTTGAAGAAAGGGCATTTTTTGGACAGTTTTAAAAAATTCTGGTCAGTTATGAGCTAAACCGGCTCCGAAATACTCAAATGGCATTTGCAACATGAAAGAACGTCTTTCTCTCCGCCAGCTTTGCATTTTACGAGATTTTTGTTCGGGCATGAAATTTTGAGTTTTTGGACAAGAAAGTGCTCTACCACTATATAAGCCTATTCTTTGTTCTACTTTTTTGTGCTTTTGCTTTTTCTCCTTCTTTTATCTTTTTGCTGAAACTGTTGGCCTTCCACTGGGTTTGCGCTCAGTTGAAGAATTCCTCCAGGGGAAAGCTCATCCAATTTATATTTACTGGGCACCTTGGTTTCCCTTGTTCCAACCATTCTAAATTTTAACTACCTTATAGTCCGGCGGCTTAGCTCCTGAATTGTGCGATTTTTGATACAAGCACCAAACTTTGCAGGATTACAAGCATTCGCATACTAATCAATTCTTGATATAGTGCCAACGCCAATTTTCTATTTTCAGCTAGTAAACAGCAATGAAATTTTCAGCCGAGAGGCCCCCCTGCCCCTTCCCCACGAAGTATTTCTTCTTGTACTTTTATAAACCTTTTATTGCAGATTTATTGTTGTTATTATTGTTGATTTTTATTCATAAATACAGATATCAATGCTTTTAATTAGGCTTACAATTGTTATTTTTTACCACCTGTTTGATACCAATAATTAAATAGAAAATTGGTGCATGGGAAAAGATTTTTCTTTCCCCGCCCTCTGCTCCCTCGCATCTCTCGTTTTGCGCTAGCGTCCAGGTCTCTCGATCGGTGAACCGTTCGCTAACAGAAGAAAAATAGGAAAATATAGGGCTGTGAACAGTCTAAATTACAGCATTTCATTCTAAATTTTGTACGTGCGACTTGGTATCACTACCTGGCATAATAGTATTTGTCTATAAACCAGGACAAACAAATATTTCACGAAATTTCATTGATTTTAACCCTATCCGGACCGGGAGGGGCGGAAAGTGCCCGCGCTGACTTTGAACGCTTATAACTTTTTCAAGATTCAACCAAACGCTACCAAACTTTGCGAATTTATCTAAAATTTATCTGGAAATACTTTGGTAGGATAAGTTGTTGTGTCAGGAACTTGACGTCACCATGGCAACGGTATTTTGACAGGCATGTTTTCCCAAGTTTGTAATTTTCGTGTTTCTATTAATGAAAAATAATTTTAATGCAATTATTTTCATCCTTTTACGGTTTTTAAGCACAGTTTTAATGATTTTGAGTACTTTGCAATAATTTTGGGTGGTTTTATGACGTTTTGTAAAAAAATCCGAAATCCAAGATGGCGGATCCAAGATGGCGGCTGTTTTGACATTATGATGTAATTGTCACGTGATGTGACGTCATCTTCCCACGCGACGTATATCAAAAGATAGGTGTTTGGACATACTATATATTCCCTAAGTTTCATTGCGATTGCTTAAATATTCTGGACGTTACGAGGTCTGAAAATATCAAAAAAAGCCCGGTCTGAATAGGGTTAATAAATTAAGGTTTCCATGGGAACTGGTGTTTTTCGGGCTTGGCACTATATCTGAAAAAATTTGCAATAATTTTGGGTGGTTTTATGACGTTTTGTAAAAAAATCCGAAATCCAAGATGGCGGATCCAAGATGGCGGCTGTTTTGACATTATGATGTAATTGTCACGTGATGTGACGTCATCTTCCCACGCGACGTATATCAAAAGATAGGTGTTTGGACATACTATATATTCCCTAAGTTTCATTGCGATTGCTTAAATATTCTGGACGTTACGAGGTCTGAAAATATCAAAAAAAGCCCGGTCTGAATAGGGTTAATAAATTAAGGTTTCCATGGGAACCGGTGTTTTTCGGGCTTGGCACTATATCTGAAATAATCAAAACTATAACAAAATTCTCGATCGGTGATTGGTTATCAGCAGCCCGATTTGAGCACTAATAGGACAGTGTACGCGTTATGCTTGTAATTGGACAGTGTAATAGGACAGTTTACGCGTCATGCCTGTGTAATTGGACAGTACGCGTCATTTTGCGCGCGCTGTTGTTGTGCATTTTGTTGAGTAAACTGTTATGTTTTGCAGTTTTTATAAAAACGTTAAACCATTTGACTAAAGATTAGTTTGTTTCTCAAATTTTGTCATAGTTTTGATTAATTGGTAACAGGACTTCGTGTCGTCCAATTCTGTCTGTAATCATACTCGTGATTAAACAAATCGGACTCCCGCTTCGCGTTCGCCCGATTTTGTTAATCACTCGTATGATTACAGACCGAATTGGACTCCACTCAGTCCTATTACCATTATAAATTTCTGTTGGTGACCACTTTCATTGTGCCAAGTTTCATGCTTGTATCAAAAAGTGCACAATTCAACTAAAATTTCGAACTAAGCCGCCGGACTATTATGCTTACTAATTTTCGCGTGTACTTAATTTCGCGAGTATTAATTTTCGCGATGGCAAGCAAAATTAGAGCAAAAATGTATTAAATTTCGCGATTTTGTCAGTGTTTTCTGGATCAGTACACAAAGACTAAGGAACTACTGGAAATACACAAAGGTCTAACTCATTATTATTACAAGGAGTCTGCAAACGGAAACTTATGTGACTGTGCTTTAAGATGCTTCAAGCTGAAGAAAACAGTAATCAGAGGAAGGGTGGTAGTCGAAAACAAAACGGAAAGATATTTTCAAGGATAGTTAGTTGCAGTTCCTAAAATTATTGTTTTGATATCAAATATGGTATTAATTTTCGCGTGTTTAAATTTCGCCCAATGTTTATTTCGCGCGTATTTAATTTCGCGATTATTTTGAAAACGCGAAAATTAGAACTCGCGAAAATTAGTAAGAATAAGGTATTGAAATTAATCTTGGCATAATGTACAAAATCCTTGAATTACAGTGTGTACAATATTTTTTGTGCCTTACTTTTTTGTGGATATCCCACAACTTGCTGAAGAACTTTTTATCAATTCCTCTGTAAAGTTGAAAGTGTAGGATAAACAATCCAAGAAGGCCAACAAGTTTCTGTCTCTGATCAACTTCATGGGGTTCACCTGGGTTTAAAAGTAACAAAAATGAGCATAGTGCAGTTGCATTTTGTTATTTTGATTTTCCTAAGAGAAGGAATAGTTCCAACGCTGTGTCATGCCATTTATGATATTAAAACCAAAAAGTTTCGGAACTCTATAGGTTTTAATATTTCGGCTTTTACTGTTCATGTAAGTAACGGATATGAAAACTGCAGAACAACGATTCGAATGAACTGCCGAGTGAACAGCCAAACATGTGCATAAGCACCTGAAAGGTCTGAACAAACAGACTGAGCAGACGAAGGTCGAAAGTGCAGAAAACCATCCATAAGACTGACTGACTAGAGAGTTTACAGACTAGTAATTTATCTAAGCGATAAATTTAAATAAAGACAACAGATCACAACTAAGTAAACCACCATAGCCAGTCATTGAGTCTGTTACTTACACAAACATAACTATTAGGACTTTTCTTTACCATCTAGTCTTTAAACTCTCTAGTCAGTCAGTCTCATGGATGGTTTTCTGCACTTTCGAATTTGTCCGTAATGGAGAGGTGGCTGTATAAGAGACAGGGACTTCAAAAAGTTTTGAAGTAGGCGTAAGCAACTGGAAAAGTAGGCGGCTGTGAGAAGCCAAGCTTGTTTCTCACAAGCTGATTGCTATGGCCAAAGTAACCGGTGACGTAAAATCAAGTAGCCGATGGAACTTTGGCAGGTGCTGGCTTGTTTTGAAAACCATGAAGAGAGGTGACCGTATGGAGAGGTTCGACTGTATTTATATGTCAAGAATTAGAACTGAGTAATTTAGTAAACTACATGTATATCACACAAACAACGGGAACAATAAAATTGTAAAGTGCATGTACATACTCATTCTTGTGTCAAGACTTTGAAAGATGATCCTGATGTTATAGAGGAATTCCTCAGCAAATTCATTATTTCTGGCCACTCTCACATACTGACTTTCAAATGGCTGCTCTATACAGTTCTGCGTAAACAAATAGAAAATAAGCAAACAAAATATAATCTTTAAACTAAAAAAACTCTATGATTTGTTCATTGGTACTATTAACCTTCTCAAACAGACTGATTTTCTTTGCTAATTTATTAATTAAAAGTGAATTTGTGTAACCCGTTTTTCATATGCTGAGTGCCGTTAAATGTTAATGTGGGAGAACAGTAGATGTTCTTGTTTGTTTACATACCAGCGTTAATACCCATTTCCCCGATATGCCAAACAAAGAAATGTTGTTCAACTTTTTTTTATTTATTGAACATGATGGGAGTGAATTTGTCCATTCTACAGTCCAATCAAGCAGGAAAACCACGATATGGTAACACATTCAAACAGATACATTGTAGTTAAACAAATGATACAAAGAATAAATATATGCTAAAAACAAAGAAAAAAAGTCTGAAAGTTGTTTTTCGAAATGAAGAAATGATGCATGGTGTGTGCAGGACATATGTATTACACGCCAGTATGTACAGTCAACTCTCTCTTAACGGACACCTCTATAAGACGGACACCTCCATAAGACGGACACCTGGTGATGGTCCCTGCCATTTTTCAGTCATTTTACTGTAACCAAACTCCCTATAAGACGGACACCTCTCTAAGACGGACAACGGACACTTTGAAATCATTAACGGACACTTGAGAAGTGTTTTTTATCATGCTTTATTATTGAAAATACTTCCAAGCGTCGTTTCGACCTAAAGCAAAGTTAGTCAGCACCCTAAGGAGTGATACGTGTATACCAAGCTTACTAACCAGAAACAATGACGTTTTAACAGATTACTTCTCTGCTTACGTGTATGGACACTAAAGAGGTCGTTTTCTACTTACAGTATTACAGTTTGTAGCTCTCAATTTTTGCTTTAACAAGCAAATACGGCCTTTTATTATTTTAGTCTTGTTGCAGTTAGTAAAGGTTTGTTGCATTGTGCAAAGGTTAAGCTTTATTATCTCAGAATTACTGGTGTCACGTTACCTAGACTCTCTACAAGACGGACACCTCTCTAAGACGGACAGTTGCGGCCGGTCCCGAAGGTGTCCATCTTAGAGAAAGTTGACTGTACACAAATAAGAATTTTAAGAGCATTTTTTTCATCTCACCTAATCTATTGTTTCTCCTCTAGTATTTAACGACACTCATAAGCATATAAAAATGGGCTACACGAATTCACTCTATTATTATATAGCAAATTAACACTGTACCTGCAAAATAACACCATCAAGAAGCTGTCCTTCCAAGCTCATCAAGAGTTTTTCAAGTGGGCGAAGTTTTGCTTCTTCAACACCAAACATAGCAGTGTTGTGGTAAACTGATTTGATCATTCTATATAGTTATAGAGAAACAAAATTGAAGATAAAAGATACGGTAGATAAAAGTCTGTTACATTAAACTTGCACATGATACATTGCAAATCCTGATAAATGTATTTGTTGTTCAATGACTAAGTGACTGGCTGCCTGACTGACTGACTGACTTGATTGTCTGACTGACTGACTGACTGAGGATGGACGGACGGACAGACGGATGGACGGACAGACGGACAGACCAACTAACCATCTGATAACTGACTGACTGACTCGATTGTCTGACTGACTGATGGACTGACTGACTGACTGACTGACTCGATTGTCTGACTGACGGACTGACTGACTGTCGCACTGACTAACTGACTGATGGACTGACCAACCAACTAACCATCTGATCAACTGACTGACTGACTCGATTGTCTGTCTCACTGACTAACTGTTTGACTGCCTGACTGACCGACCGACCAACCAACCCACCCACCGACCGACTGACAGAAAGACACATACACAGTAAACTGACTGACTTCACGACTAACAAACCACCTTACAGGCAGACAAGCTAAATGTCTGACTGACCGACTGACTGGCTGAATGGATGGCCAACTGTCGGACCAGCCAACCAACAGACCGACCATCAGACTGACGGACCGACGGACCAACCAATCAAACGAACAGGAAGCAGACAGGTGTTGAAGACATAGAGAAAGACATCAAAAGGACATTGTTGTAGACAATGTTGCCTTCTACAGTCAACTCTCTGTTAACGGACACCTCTATAAGACGGACACCTCCGTAAGATGGGCACCTGATGTTGGTCCCGTCCCTGCCGTTTCTCAGCCATTTTACTGTAACTTAACTCCCCATAAGACGGACACCTCTCTAAGACTGACGGTTGGAACCAGTCCCGACAGTGTCTGTTTTAGAGAGAGTTGACTGTATACAGGGTAATGGTACCTTCTGTACTGTTTCCAGTGTTCTTTTAGAGTGTGACTGGCATCAATGATCTCATCCAAAGTGATCAGAACCCCCATGAGGCCAGCAAGATGTTCAAAAACAGTCTGTCAAAACAAGTTACAGTCGAAGCTCTCGTAAGCGGACAGCTCTACTTACGGCCACCTTGTTACATTCTCATAAGCGGACATTCCCGTAAGCGGCCGCGGACACTTTTCTATGTTTTTTAACTCCTGTAAGCGGACACCCCAAAGGAAATCATATAAAAAACCTCTGTATCTTGTATTAATCAATCAACTTCACATCACTGTTCGTCACAATGATTTTACTGTAATTACAGTATCATATTTCAGTGTTTGTTTTTTCGTCATCCACGTCCGGTTACATTTCGAAACACCACTAACATGCATATTACCATTATGTTAGCAAGGCAAGCTCTCGTAAGCGGCCATCTATCTCCTACACCTCTAGTGGCCGCTTACAAGAACGATTCTCGTAAGCGGCCAGCTCCAGTTGCGGACACTTTTTTCGCGTCCCGAGGGTGTCTGCTTATGAGAGCTTCGACTGTTATTACAAGGGTTGCATAAAGAACAAGCACTAAACTACAGCTGTGGTTCAATTTGGTATTTTCCGTTTGTTCTGGTGTATGGTAATAATTATATAATAATGAATATAAAAGAAAGGAAAACTCCAGATTGTGACAAGGGATAAAATTGTACCACAACATACATAATTTATTTGCATTGATGTAAGTTGTACAATATCCTGCTTCTCTAACCTTTTATAAAGCAAATTTAATACTATTATGTACTAGGTTGTAAAAATAAGCAATTGACTATCTGAGGAAAGAATTTTGGACCAAGATTCAAATTCTCTCAAAGTAAATTATAGAAGACAGTGAAGAAAATTAAGATCCTTGCATACAAGTACACCAACAAACAAATTATCAGGGGCAATAGGCCTTATGTATGGCTATCTCCTCAGATGCTCTAAATTCACCTCCAAGCTTTGTTTACATGTATTGGGTATTTTTCACATCTTTGCTGCTTTGCGAACTTGTTCATGATAAAATTTACAAGTCTGCACTTTCAAAGTGATTGAGGCTTGGAGGGGGGGGGGGGGGGGGGGGGAGGGGATCAGCAAGTATGATGTCCGGCAACATGCATAAGGGAAATTGTGAAAATACCGGTAGTTGTTCTCTTTCACTTTTCACTTCACAAACTTCTTTAGTTGGAAACTACAAGAATGAATGTGTAAAAACCACTTACCGTAAAATGAACTCCTGTCACATCCATGACCTTAGGGCCGTCTCTAAATAAGAAAAGCAAATACCATTTGACTTCCATTAAGCACGCATGACACTCACTAAATTTGCATTACTCAATTGAGAGGGTGCATTTTGGAGATCGGGTGCTTAGAGAAGACGGGAAGCTTATGCACCTATCAATGTTAAGCCACAAGAGGGGGAGGCTGGCATAGGAGGGGAATTTTGAACTTAGCTGAGATTTTCTGTTCAAATGCCCCACTACACGGCATTTTGTGAATTGTCAAAACAGTCACTCAGCTTCTATAAAATTATTTTAGAATGTCCACAAGTACCCACTGATGGCAAACAATAATATTGCTGTAAATAACAAAGATGGTAAATTTTAAGGCTGCTCGGTAATAAATAATGAAGATGAAGGATTCAACATGACACGAGCATTCGACAAAGAAAAAATTCTGAGTCCCCGACGGGAATCGAACCCATGATCTCCCAGATACTGGTTGGGCGCTCTAACCAACTGAGCTACGAGAGACTCGTTGTGAAATGCCCTGGCTATGCCAGGCCCCCCTTCCCCTGGCTTACAATTTGATAGGTACATTATTTAACCTTTTTTTAATGTTAACATCTCTGAACTGCTAAACACACATTTCCAAGCACCTCAAAACAACCTGCTGTGCAGCAAGTCATTTATCAACTCTCTTCTTGACATTTAAAAAATGTGATGCTTATGTTTTTTTTGTTTTTGTTTTTTTTGTTTATTTTTTAATTGATCACTTGCAAACACAAAAAAAGAAACAAATAACGCATACAGTACAAACACTGAAAGAAGAAGCCACGAGCCAAGCGGCCCACACTGCCGGAGCTTATTCCGGTTTCCGTAGCATTAAGCGGCTAGGAATATTTCTACTCCCCCCTGAATGGGATGCTAGTCCATTGCAGGGTTCCCTCTCAGGATTATGTCGCCGGTACCCATTTATACACCTGGGAGGAGAAAGGCACTATGAGAGTTAAGTGTTTTGCCGAAGAACACAACACAAGTGACCCCGGCCAGGGCTCGAACTCGGACCACTCGATCCGGAATCCGGCGCACTAACCATTAGGCCACCGCGCCTCCCATGAACAAACATTAAAGCACGTAAAATACAGCAAGAATAAAAAGTAGGTAATCCTAATTACAATGGTTTAAATACATTAGAAAAATTATAATGAGTTAGTCAGTCAGGGGGAGAAGAAATAGTTTCTATATACGAATACAAGAGCATTTACAGCTTTGCTAAAAAGATAACAGTCCTTTAGTCAGGGGGACAGGAGATAAACTCTTTATAAACGTTCTGCAAAAGGAATCCATTTTTTTGTGTCACCCGCTTTTGTCTCTAATACATATCTTGATTTTACAAGACGTAGAAAAGGTGCGAAATTTGGTGTGGTTTCCTCTACTTTGGCTTTCCATATGTGATACCGCGCTAGCAGCAAATGTCTCTCATGTTTAATATACACGTATTACTTCTGCAATAACTTTCTTACCTTGAATATACTGAAGCTAACTGTTGCACCACATTCTTGACAACTTCATAAGAGCGCGTCACAAAACTAGAAACATCTTGTAGTAAAGGTAACATCCTCCCGAGATGTACTTGATTGTCTCCCTCTTGGGCTTGGTCTTTATCATCTCCTCCTATAAACAAATCACATTCATGGAACAAAAAAATTCAGTGAAGTTAAAAAAAACCAAATGGCATAAATGTACTGGTCATGGCAAATTAACCGCTGACCGGTTAGCTCAGTGGTAGAGCGCCGGACTGTCGTGCGGGAGGTCTTGGGTTCGACTCCCAGACCGGACCAACACTCAGGGTCTTAAAATAACTGAGGAGAATGTGCTGCCTTTGTAATTACATCTGCAAATGGTTAGACATTCTAGTCTTCTCGGATAAGGACCATAAACCGTAGGCCCCGTCTCCTATATCTTCAGTGGTATAATCAGCAGGGAACGGTAAAGAATGCACACACTCATCGCAAAGAGTAGGACATGAAGCTCCCGGTGTTGTGGTCTGTTCTATTCCATGGGTTGGGTGGTAAGGTGAGATCATACACATGGACAGATAGCGGCTGCCATAGGCGCCTTATATGCTGATGTCCGATCTCATCCCAAAAATTCTAATTGTGAAGCGCATTGAGCTTTGTAAATGCGCTATTTAAGCACCTATATCATTCATTCATTCATTTGCTAAAACCTGTCAAAAATACAGGAAATGAATCATCAACTAATTTGCAGGGTTTTTCAAAATCATGCAAACTCTGAAATTCAAATCTAAACTCACAGTTGCATTTTCTGCTTATTTTTTATATTATTTACTTATTAATAACTAACACATTCAATGCCAATTACCATTAAATTCAGGTTTTCCCTCCACCCACCCCCTCCCCCTAATCCCCTGAGCCCCTTGTCCAAGCTCGGTCCCAAATCTCATTATGTAACAATTAATTAACATAATTAATGTAAGTAATAAATAATAAAAATAATTTAAAATTCATTAATTTTTTTTTTACATACCAGCTTCTTCATAAAGTAACAGAGGAGTGTAGAACTTTGTAGTGGCCTAAAAGAGTATATTTAATATATAGATTTAGGCAAGCCTAAAAGCCGAGCTCCCAGTTATTTCCCCTTAATAATTTTTTAGACTGTTTTTTATTCATGTTATTTTCTTTATATACGATACGTATCCCTTTTCACCATGAACAACAGCACCAAATAAGAGTTAAAAAATCGATCAATCAAAAATATCATTAGTAGTCTATGCATAACCTTGGTTCTAAAGATACACTCGCAACTCTCAAAGTTAAACAAGAACAAAGAAAGGGTTGCTCTAGAACATATCCATACCCCCATCATAACTGGTATGTTACAGCTGTACATAACACAACTGGAACGTTTTGCATGTAGCTTCCCCCCTCCCCCAAATGGGGGCCCTATACGATGGAATGGTGACAATGACAGTCTTATTATTGCCTAAGGGACCGGTCATTATTTATGTAGAGGGGGGAGGGGGAGGGAAAAAATATGTTGGAAAGATCAAAATTTCGGTAAGGCCCCCCCCCCCTCCAGGCCATGTAAGTAGCAAGTGACCCCTGCTTCTTTATTATATTTACGTGATGACCCCCCCCCCCTTCACCTCATATCTCCCTTTATATGCCTTAAGTAATTATTAAATGCATGTTACATACAATCTTAATTGCACACTTGTTCTGGATACTCTTTCAGCAATAGGGCAAATTTTGGATGAGTTATGTGTATAGCAAAAATACCTCAATTATTAACTCCTTAACTTTGGAAGTGATAGTTTTTACAAATTATGCTCTCATGGTGAACACAAATGTAATACCGGTAACCATGCAAAATATAATTCTTTTCCAATGATTTTCCTTAAGTGTAAAAGAACTACTTTCTTGTTGTTATATCATGTGTTATTACTTCTTGGGCTATTGCAGTGATAATCATTTTGTAAAAAGAAATAATTGCAGTCAAACCAGATATTAAAGCAGATAGGTCTGGATTCTTTATTTAACTAAAACTTGAGATAACAATGGAGTTTAGAGTGCAAACAGTATTTCTGTAAAATACAAATCACTAAAGTTGTACATAATAGTGGAGTTTAAACAAAAGAAAACAATAGAAATTATAGCATAAAATTGTACAATTTAGCGTCACTGTTTCACTTATAGTGTTTGCACTCTTCTATTTAACTGTTTTACCCAACTCAAACTGCTGATCCCCCTAAATCTTTATAAAATATTTTAGCCCCCCCCCTCTTGCCACTCTGAAATAGCCTTGACCCCCCCCCCCTCTACATAAATAATGACTGGTCCCTAACACCAAAAATAACAGCTTCCTGCTAGCAAACTCAGTAAAAGGTAGTGGCAAGCAAAATATTGACATTCCAGATGTCATTCTGCCAAATAGGGTCCCCAAAACGATAACACCTTTTTCCTTTACTAGTCCCTTTGCCCTTAGCTTTATTACATGTAAACTTAGCAAAAATTCTGGAGAGGCATAAATACTGTTTGTTACATGTAGTTCTAAACTCAGGTATAGATTGCTTGGCAAAAATTTTACCATGCCATTTTACCATTTTACCAGGCATTAAGAGATTGATGAAATGTGTATCTCATTATCATAATTATTGTTCTTTGCAGTGTGGGCACTGGGAATTAAATGTTTAGGTAGCATGATGATTTTTTTATGTACATGATTGTACCTTATCTGGCTTTATTTCATCAACTTTAAAATTACACCTGTCCTTATAAATAAATTGTATTCTACAGACAGTACATTTGTACATGCAATGAAGAATAAAATATAATAATCTGATTGTTCATTTATCTCTTTCTGTGTCTGCAACTCTGTGGAAATTCTGCTACCCGTGTTAACCCTGAAAAAGGCAAAAAGACATAAGATTTGTTGATGATCATTGGCATCAAATGAATGTTTATAATTTTAAATTAGCTTAAATTGTTCAGAACACTCTGCAGATGCATAAAAAAGAGATATATTTTTCCAATTTTTGCCTGGGCCAGGGACTGTGTTGGGGGATATGTTCAGAAACAAAAAAATCCTTTGACCTACTGAAGGCATAAATAGTGCTATCAAAAAGACCTGGCATATAACTAAGCTTTGGTGGGTGTTTTGGGGTCAATCACTGGCTGAAATTCATGATTTCCCTATTAAATGAGGTGTCTTAAGACTCTTACATGTATATTGCTCTCTGACAGGTGCTGTTGAAAGCACTGTGATTAATTCCACGAAAGCTTACATATTCTCCCCTTTCTTAGTGATGTAGCTAAGAAAACACTACGCTGGCTCATCAACAAGCCCAACTGTGAAATTTCAGCTGAGTTAAAATTCTATTTCTTTATTCGCCTAGTACCACAACAAGACAATTTATGTTAGGTTAGGGCTTAAGCTTACATGTAGATATTAAGATTAGCTGTTAACAAGCGGAATTTGAACAGGTCAATTTGCACTTCTCCCACAAAATAATTACAAGTATTTCAGTAATTTGTCGGGTCAGGTAGCAGATCTTGTTGGGTTTTTTTGCCCTCCTACCCCTCCCCCCATCCCCTCTTTTCTTGAACAATGAAAACATTACATTTTGTATGTATATTTACATGTGCGGTTACATGTAAATTGTGTATATTAAATTCCAAAATAGGAACCATGATTTTAAGGAAACATAAACTTACCAAGCAGTTAAAACACTTATCATTTTTCAAACCCCAAAATTTTACACTTAAAAAACAAGTTTCATGCTCTAATGTAGATTCACATAAACTAAACTCTGTCATAGAGCATTTAGAGAAACAAAGGTATAAACTGACACTAATGTAATACTTACCTTCATCATCACAGACATTAACTGCACCCCTTGAATTCCTGTTTTCCCTCACTAAAAACAAAATGTACACAATATCAAAAACCCATAAAAGGTATGGAAATCCTAATATAGCAAGTTTTAGAAATGAAACAGATTTGCTTATATGAAATTAATGATAAACTCAAACTGCCTCTTACAACCTCCATAAATACCGGTCACTCAATTAACCTCGCAAACCTTGATGTACATTTGAATGTAAATGTATTTTAAATTTGCTTTAAATGATATTTTCCTCATTGCAGACAGGCACATTTTAAACTTTTTTTATTTCAGGATCGAAAACTAACCTGCTACTCTTGTAGAAAAAATAATTCAGGCAAAAATATCTGATTAGTCACTGCTTTAGGCTGGAAAACTTTGAAAGGATTAAAAAATTGTACCAGTCACAACCATCAAGATAGCAATGCTAATAGCCACAATTCCCCTCTGGTTGTCCGGGGCAAGTAGATTTTCCTGTCAAGCAATTAATTTTTCATGCCTGCTTGCATAATGGGTAAAGGCCCAGGCATATCATGATCATCTGACTACAAGTTAATTATACAGTCACAAGTTTGCTAATACATAGTGTCACATGCACTGTCCTAGGCCAACAAAATTTGAGAGCTGCTTGTTGACCACAGGGCAAGTCCTTATCCTATATTATAACTGATCAATTTGGTTGTTATAACATAAAAAAGTTCATGATCTTACACATAACATATTAGTGCTTTTTTCTCTATTGTAATTTACAAGAATCCAGGCGTAGTCAATCGATAGAAATTGATATCTCAAATCTGTCGATACAATCGATATCTATTGATATGAATCACAAATTGATAATCGGTAATCGATAACAATAGAACTCACAGAAAAAAAAATTATCGATTGTTATTGATTGAGAAAATCGATGAAAATCGATACTACCGAAACAGGTAGAGCGCAAATTCAAAAACATGGGTAACGGTTGTTTTCGGCGACAAACGGCAACGATCTGCGTCACGTGGCTTTGCTTGTCAAATGAAAAAGGTAAACGCACATGGTTACATTCCTTTGCGTTCTGACTTCGTTGTTTGTGCCAAAAACAACCATTACGAATGTTTTGGAATTTGCGCTATACCTGTTTCGGTAGTATGTGGTCCTCGGGCCGCCATCAGCAATAATCATGTCGATTATACTGCCTCTTAGGCTGTCATCGATTGGTTTTCCTGATATAAATGTCCTGCCTTTGCTGTTTACAGAGAACACCATCATCGAAAGCTTCATTAAATGTTGAATGAAACGTTCAGGAATGTGACTGTGTATGTTGTGGTTTAATTTTGTTTTTGGTTTAAAATTTTTCAAACCCGTTTGGTTTTTATTTTTCATTGTCTCCTATTCATTATCATAATCTGAAACAAAGGGAAATAAAAATCAAACTGGTTTGAAAAATTTTAAACCAAAGATAAAATTAAACCACAACATGTACGTTCACCTTTTTTCATTTGACAAGCACAGCCACGTGACACAGATCGTTGCCGTTTGGCGCCAAAAACAACCGTTACTAATGTTTTTGAATTCGCGTTCTACCTGTTTTGGTAGTAGCAATCGACAGTAATCAATAACAATCACTTATACCAAGGAGCCCCTGGAGGTGTAAATGTATATTCATTTTAAGGTGATTCCCTAGTATTACATTGCGCATCCTTGCTTACTGTGCAGAATTTTACGCGTAATAAGCACGCGCAGATAAACAAAATGGTGGCTTTTTTCTATGCGGCTTGGCTCGCGCGAGAGAGAAATCATCATTTTCTCGTAAACGAGTTCGGTGACCTAGATCATTTTTTCTGTTAGTTCGAAATTAGCGATCAAATTCTTTCTATAAAAAAAAAAAAACAGATCAATTTCTATGGCAGAATAATACATTATCACCGAAAAGATGCACTTTCAGCAGTATTCGCAAAAAAAATATAAAGGAAATATAAGGAATTATATGGTAAATACAAGGTTATCCTGCTCCTAAACGAATACGGTGACCCCCTTTTTTAATTCAAAATTTAACTTCCCTTAAGGTAAACAAACAACTGGCAAAGTTTAGTTGGAAATCTATGAGCAGTTCTATTTCTAGGGAATTACCTTAAAGATATTAGATGGCGTTAGTATTAAGTAAAACAATACAAAGATTGATATTGATTGCTATGGATTGTTATCGATTATTGGTTTATCGATTGTCTATGCCTGGAAAAATATGAATAAAATTATCAATTTATTCCCAGAACGGCTGTTATCAGATTACATGTATAAATACAAAACTTTCACAAAACATTTTCACTCACTAAAATAAGGAAAACTAAGCAAAGTTCTAAGTAAAAAATAGTATAGGTCATTGAGAAAACTATATTTCGCTAAGGCTAAGCAATGTCCCCTATTGTGTCTGACTCGAACACATTCTTACAAATTTGCAAATACACTTGTCAATTTTGATCTTGTAGTGTAACCGGAAATTTGCTGCGTGCTGTCTTCCTCCTACTTCGGTGATTCAATTACAGGATAAACAAATTTATCGCAGTAGAAGCTGTCTGCTTTGAATACAACTCGTGTTTAAGACAAAACGAATTTCAATAAGGTTGTATGCCCTTGTTCTGACATACAGGTTACACGAACGAGTGCTATTAGATGGAAAGCTTGTTATCTAAATAACAAAAACTTTTCTAATCTGTTAAAAAAGGAACATCAATAATAAGCTTAGCTTACCTTGTTTTCGTAACGGGATTTTGTCTTTGATCGTCTTTGCTTTAAACTCAACAAGTAGCTTGGAAGATTTACGTCCATTTCGATCGCTCACAATCTGTTTTCTTTGGCTGCTATCCCGGGATAAACGAGGAATACATCCAGAAATAATTTATCGGTAATAAACTGTCGTGTGCTTTTAATATAATCGCGGATCCCTCTCGGTGAACTCATTCGTACGCTTGGTAAATCGGCATGTTGTGAGTTTGTTTCCTGACTTTTAACTCTGAACCATACTCAAAATTCTGCTGTTATTAAACCTTGCCGTTTCACGAAAGTTTAGGTAGAAACCAGAATGGCCATAAGTTCAAATGATGATAGTTCAAATAAGCGTATCATGAAATTTTATTTAGCCGTGCGAACAGCAACCAGCGGACCTCCCCAATTTCACTTCCCGCTTCATGTAATTCCACACAGAAAAGTATTTGTGCCCGCGATTCAATGGTAAAATGTCACTTGATCAGCGGTCAACTTTAAAAAAACATTCAACCTCGATGTGTTCTACATCTGAGCCCGCGATATGATCATGTGATACTGGTCAGCGGAAACCTTGTTTTGACAGCTGTCAATTTGACATAACAAAGACGTCCAATCATGTCTATTAGTAATGATTTTTCCCGCCAAAAGACGCGGGTTGCCACCGGAGCCTAGCTCGTTCCCAGGCCTAATCCGTGCGTACGTACTATCGTACGGACGTACGCGACAACCAAAATTTCTCGGTTCGATAGGATACCATTTGCCTGCCTATGGGGCTACGCACAAGGCGCCTTCGGTGCCTTTTGAGCTCCGCTATTATAATTCTTAATGACAATAATTACATAGCAGTGATCATTGCATGACAACTACCCATTTAACTCTCTCTCAGGTTGGATGTTAGTCCTTGACAGGTTATCACACATTATTTTAGTCAGGTTGCCCCAATAACTAGTACTTAGTATCTACATGTATTTAGAGCAGTTTTCAATTGAGTTTCGTAAAACCAAAACCAAGTTATTACTCTGGCCAACCACAAAGAACACAGACAATCCAGTGAGCCAATCAAAACTCGAAGCAAATACATATAGCTGGCACGAAGCGCGGGAAAACGTGGACGAGCGAGTCATGATTGATTTTGGTTTTAGTTCTGATTGGCTGAGAAAGTGGCGCGAGATTTTTGAGCCAATCACTAAGCGTAGCAATGCAAAACCAAAGCAAACCGATTAACTTTCGACACTAAAGTGAAAACCGCTCTATACCCCTGGATAAAATGAGACACGCCACATGTGAATAAATTGAATGAACAATGCCAAGGATTGAACATCGGACTTTTAGATCAAGAATCTGAAGCACAAACCACTAACCCATCTTAATTAATTATATTGAATTAAATTTTTTGACTACTGCCTTTAAATGGACACAAGAAACAAAAGCACAGGCAAAGGCCTCTAACAGGATGAACATGCAAAATGATCAATCAGCCCTCCAAGCTAAGAACATTTTAGTCGCCATGGCAACTAAAATTTTGGAGCTGGCAACTAAATTAGAACCGAAGTGAGTAGAGGGATTGAAAGCATGAGCTTAATTTAGCAACTAAAATTTTTCACCACCGACCAAACTTGAGCAGTCGGTGGCCAAGTGGCCACTAACGAAGGGTTGTCAATTAATGCTGGGTTTACAATGTACAAGGAATTTTATTTCAAAATTTTCTGTCACCTCATGTTTCAGCTGGTCCATTTCTCGGCATAAGGAAGCAAACACCATGACTACTTTGTTAAAAACCTAAAATGGAACAAATGTGATCAAGTTGCTGTAGTCAAAACAACTTGTAGTACGTACAGATACTGAATGATCTGTTATCTGAATTCATATGCATACATGTACACGTATCACCTGGCCATAACCCAAATAAACTTGTACTGTGACCCAGGCTTTTAGCCAGGTGGGAGTCCAGGAGTCCTATGGACGGCCACTTTTCGGAGAAACGTAATATGAATACCTTCATACAGAGGTTTTTTTTAGCAAATTTGGAAATCTTTAGATACTTTTGCACTCATAACTGCAGAAAAACACCTTGCATGCTCCTCGGGCCCTCCTATGGGGACAAAGTCAGGCCTTATAAAAATTGTGGACTCCCACTTTTTAAATCCTGGCTTAAAGCCTGCTGTGACCTGAAAAACTCATTTGACCATCCATGACTATGTGTCGTATTATTTTTTTGTAGAATGTCAAAATAAACAAAATTCAACATTCCAAACCTTGTTGTCTGTCTTGATGAGTTCCAGCAGCCTGGACTGCTCATATGGCAATGTCTAGTCAAAAAGGAAAAAAAATATATTTAATTGAATTAACTGTTCAGTAGTAAATTTTTTATTGAAAGAATAATACAAGCCTTTAGATGTTCAGTACACCAGTCTTGGCATCTCTGAGTGTTGAAAATGAAGTTGGGGTGGGGGGAGGGGGTAGAGCTGTGGGACCCAGGAGTAAATGGGGGCAGGGTTGTCTACAGAAAGTTGAAAAAGAGCTAGAGCAAGAAGAACAATTCCCAAGATGACAGGAACCAAGAAAAATAGGTCAACATTTTGCAACATTGGGATATTCCAAAAGAATTTTCAAGCCCCCACCCCTTCCTACCCTCCGGCCCGGGGGGGGCACTCCCATACATGAGCTATATAGGTATGTGCCGCTGTGAAGGGTATGGTTTTCGAGCAGTTTAGTCTGGGATAGGGTATAGAAATCAGAGAATTTTGGTCTAGAAAAGGGTAGCATTTGCCGGGAAACCGATCGACGGTATGACCAATATAGTCCAGAAACTCGGAAGAGAAAGAGACATCCGCGGCATCCTTGTTCACAGATGGTTGTCCATTAAAACACTGATAATGATACAGTTCTAACAAAATGCAAGTCTGGGATAGGGTAGGGATTTTCAGTGTCTAGTCTAGTATAGGGTTGCAAAAATCGACTGAACATGGTCTGGTATAGGGTAAGGGCTTCAAATTCCCAGCGGCACACCCACACCCAAAAAAATACCGGGTGCCCCCCCCGGGCCCTCCGGTCCCCCTGTTCTCCCTCACTCAAGCGATACAGACCGGAAACAAAAGATGTTAGATTTAGATCGCTGTTAATCCGATTTTTTTATCAAACAAGTACGTTTACTTTAAACCATAACCTACCTGCAGAGCAATGGGATCCAGAGTAAAATCCCAGGAATCTCCGACAGAATCGTCCAGCGCATCCTCGATAGCTTTTAACTGGGACGCATATTCCTCCAGAAACTGTCCATATTTCCTCAATTGTGCTTCCCCGACGATTTCTACGGACAATAAAGATTGAGATTAACGCTTGACGACTCAAATCGAAAGTCGTCTAAAGCGTTCAAACTTACTTAGAGAACCGTCATCGAATGCGTCCAAGTGCCATCCTTCCTCCATCTTGGAATCATCACGTGATAAACAAATCCTCAATGCTGTCATTCAACGCCCAACAGGGAGGGGGTTAGGGCCAAGCATTACCAATAATAATACTTTATTCAAACGCACAAATGGAAGTCTTTGGGAAGAAAAATCGGCAAATTTCAATCAAAATTACTTATAAATTATTATTCCCTTATGAAAAACCGTACAGCTCAGGTAAAGAACATTACGGTTAACTTAAAAATGGGAGATTACGGTTTTTCACAACAGAACAAAATCAGACTACTAAGCTCTCCCTCCACAGATGTTAATTGACACTCATTTTCTCGTCTTTGGCCTGGTTACATAGGATATCAACATGGCGGATACTGTACGTCGAACAAGAAAGCGAAAACTTCAGGATTCTGGAGTGTCGTTTGCGGCGGGATTTCGTCTTCCAACACCAAAACAAAGCAGAAATGCAATAGGATTATCTACGATTTCAAATATTTTCGAACCGGGGCCAGAGAATGCTCATTTTCAACAGATTCCACAGCCCGGGAGCCTTGACGACTGGCTTGCTCAGTACAACGAGGAAGGACAGTCTTTTAAAAGCTATCTGAGAACATGTCCTTGGATTTCAGGTCGTAAAGTAAAGTACACAAAACAAACATTTAATCCAGAGGGAAAGAACCTAAAAGATAGATACCCAGATGGAAAAATTTACATTTTGCCGCTTGGAGATTTTGAACAGGGTGGCTCGGACTGTAATCCCAGTGTTGAAGACTTAGCGGACTACACGAAACGTTTTTATTCGTTGCCAGTTGTTGTTCTACCAGCAGTGAAACTTAAACTTCCCACAGAGAAAGGTACGACTAGGACACCTTTTGGAAACCTGGCAATTCTCCCAGATTTATAAAATATACTAGACAGACAGACAGAAGGACATTATATTTAAATATTTTTTTAAAAAAAAAATTCAGGCATGTCTTTTTTTGTAATTTCGGGCCCAAGAGAGGCCCGCAACCCTAATCTTGACAGTGACCAGCCGATTGCGTTTTACGCGTGCGCGCCACGTTAATAATAGGCAAACAGAAACCGGAAGTTGAAAATTTTGTTCTTTCACTAAGAACGATTGGAACGCGAAAAATGTGTCAATCACGATAGTTTGTCTTAACACCGGGAGAGAAAAATCTCTTCTCCAAGAACGATAAGAATGCGAAAAATGAGTCAATCTCTCAACAGTTTGTCACATAAAATCTATGCTTCTGTCACATGGAAGATTGCAGACATTACAATTTGTAGACATTGTTTCATAGGTGCTCCAGTGATTTTTCATTAATCGCGCCACGTTAACAAAAGGCAAGCACAACATAGCGAGTTTACCGACTGAGAAAAAACATATTTCAGTTCACAACGAGTGCTCAATTACACTTCACAAAACTGTGTAATCAACAACATAGATTGGTTCGCTGCAATAGGAAATGATAAAAACATGCATTCCTTGCGTGACGCGTTACTCGGAATACCATTTTCTTTTGTCCATTTTATCATTTATTTATCGACACTGCCATCTAACATTACGCACTCTCGTACCAGTCAGTGCCTTTCAGTTCTAAGTGCGTCAAGGCCCGCACTTTTTAACCTGTGGTTACCACTAGTACTAAACAATAAAGTTATCTCTTCTAGGTGGTGCGGTATGCTGGAGTCATGAATTAAACGATCAAGTGAAAGCCTCATCAGTAAAGAGAACAAGAGCATGTAGACAAAGTCTGAATCATCGTTGGTCTCATGGTGATTAATTATTTTTGTTATTAAAAATAAATCTGGACAGGAAAACAAACAAAATATTTCTTGTCGCAAAGTCTGAAAAATGTTTAGTAATGAAGCTTTTCAATGTCTTGTGCCGCTGACGAAGACTGTGTGAGACAGTCGAAAGCTTTGTTACTAAACATTTTTCAGACTTTGTGACAAGAAATATTTCTTTTTTTTCAACCTAGCTTCAGTAAAAAAAACTAAAAACAAAATTGGTGCTTGGTTTGGGTAGAGTCAGCGTTTTAATTTTAATTTCATTTAATTAAATTTAATTTTAAGTTTATTTAAACTCAATTTTGATTGAATTTTAATTTTATTTTAATTTAATTTAATTTAATTTAATTTAATTTATAATTTAAGTTTAATTTTAATTTAATTTTAATTTGATTTTAATTTAATTTTAATTTAATTTTAATTTTAATTTAATTTTAATTTAATTTTAATTTAATTTTAGTTTTAATTTAATTTAAATTTAAATTTTAATTCAATTTTAATTTAATTTAATTTTGAATTTTAATTAATATTTTATTTTCCTTTAAATTTAAATTTAATTAAACTTAAATTTAATTTTTAATTTTAATTTAATTTAATTTAAATTTAATTTAATTTAAATTTAATTTAATTTTAATTTCATTTAATTTTAATTTAGTTTAAATGTTATTTTAATTTTAAGTTATTTTTAATTTAAGTTTAATTTAATTTAAATTTTTACTTATTTTAATTTTAATTTAATTTTGATTTCATTTTAATTTTATTTATTTAATTTAATTTTGAATTTTAATTAAAATGTTATTTTCGTTTAAATTTTAATTTAATTTAAATTTAATTTATTTTTTTAATTTTTAAATTTAATTTTGAATTTAAATGAATTTCATTTTTTATTTTATTTTTTTCAATTTTATATTAATTATAATTTAATTTAAATTTGATTTTGAATTGAAATCAAATTAAAGCTAGTTTTATGTAATTAAATTTTAATTTAAAATTTTATTTTAGTTTTTAAATTAATAGTTATTAAATTAATTTAATATAAATAAATCAAATTATATATTAATTTTAGGAAAATTTCATTTGGTAATGCAAGTTGTCGCAAGTTGAACCTGCCTACAGACTTGTGTTGGGTGGCCAAATGGACTCCCAAGTTTACTGGCAAGTGCTCACAAGTTGTCAAAAAAGCCATTTCAATGCTACTAGGCGCACTGCAATTCAATACTTGAAGTAAACAGCAAGACCTGCGTGTGGCCAAACAATGAAAAACTTGTATTGACTTGGCAATGCATGCAAATTTGGCCAGGGCTTAAGTTTTTAATCAATATTGTAATTTAGGCATTTGTTGATGATGAGCTTTCGAGTGGAAATGCTATAAATAAATAAAGCCAATTGAGAATTTGAGAGAAATGTACCATTTAATAAACCTTGTAACCTTGGCATTATGCACATAATTGCAATCTATTATGTTCTTGTAAATGCTTGTTTTTAAAATGCTCCATCAGGGCACATTCAACTCAAAGTTGACAGCATCCATAATCTTCTTCGGGAGCAGATTGCTGATGACGCTCTGTGCCTAATTGGTTTGACCATGGTAGATCTGTACGAGGATGACACTGATTTGTTTGTGGCTGGTCTGGCAGCTGGAAACCAGAGAGTTGCTGTAAGTGTTAACACATTAAGCAAAGCATAGGCCAGTAAAACTTATTACATGCAGAAGCAGAGATGCATTGTAAAACAAAATGGCAAAAAGTAGCTTTATGGCCAAATGTAATACACATAGAGTGACATGACATTAGGCTTTGGTAGATTGTGCTAGCATAATTTTTGGCATAATTGGAGCTAAAAAGCATAATTTGTGAAACGAGCACTGCCACAGCATAATTAGCAATTTTTAGCACTTTTTGGAGCATAAATTCATAAAATTTAGTAAATATGGTGTACTTTCTACAGAAATAAATGAAATTTAGGTAGTTTGTTCTTGCAATGCGTGTTTTAGCTATACAGTTGTGATTGTTAAGTCGTTGGAGGCATTTTACAAACGGTTCAGAGATGCGAGCAGCTAATTTGGACAGCTGACGGCCGTGACAAACTGCAATAAAACACAAATAAATTTACAACAACAGCTTATTTGAAAAACATCATAATTTGGTGTCGTTATTGCGCACCTCTATGTACAGAATCTACGTCATTTTGTGAGCATAATTTTGGAAATCAGAAGCATAATTTGGGAATTCAGGCATAATTTTTGCATAATTTGGCAACATTTTGAGCACTGCTAGTAGCATAATATGCCACTTTTAGTAGCACAATCTACCAAAGCCTACATGACATCAACCCCAGCTTTTATTAAAATTCAACGCCTTTAGTCTCGTTTTATACAACAAAGCAATCCAGGGTTGACATGTTGAGTAGCTCTAAATGAAATCTATATTGTAGATCTGCAATGTGTGGTTCAGTAAAATGTCCATACTCCCCCAACAGAAGAAGGGATTAGAAATTCCCAGGGGTGGGAGAAGTCTCAAAGGCCACAAACTTTAACCCTTTTCGGAGGAGTGGGGTCGAATTCGACCCCTTCAGAGTCGAAACATTTTTCCGTCCCCTACACAGGTAAATTGTGCTTGTATGAAGCTGCAGTGCTGGGGAAAACTATACAGCGGTTATTCAATTACATAAACACTGGCGTTGGCCCAGGAGCGTCGGCCATTTTGCTTTTAAGAAAATTTCCAATTTCTCTTCGCTTTCGTCACTCTACGTTTGTTTACATCTGTGAAAAGACATGGCGCCAGATTATTTTAATACTGATCAAGCTTTAGAAATTGTTTTGTGGGCTAGAAGGTTATCTGGAGGACGAAGAAAGCTTGGAAGACGATTTTGACGATCGTGGAAACTGCATCTGGCTCGTTGTTCATTTATTTTGTGAGACGGAACTTTTTCTGAAGGATCGATTCAACCTTTGCCTTCATGTCACAGGCCTTCGCTGCTAGAAGAGTAGATAGAGCTAAGAATTCATTGTATATTTTGTTTAATGTCTTAGACGAAGTTTCAAAATGGTTGTTTGAACATTTTGGCCAAGTTAAATTGTCAGATTCGATTCGAAGCTCACTGGAAGCTGTCCTCGGAGCCGGTCGGTATAAAACGCAGACCATGCAGACTGCAGACTGCAGACTGCAGACCGTGCAGACGGTGCAGACCGTGCAGACGGTGCAGACCGTGCAGACTGAGTAATTTTTTTTCCCTCTTTTTACATTGTGTTTCACAAAACTTTTCACGAACGGTTTCCGAAGTTCGTTTGAAATTCGCAAAGTTCGCTACGAACTTTAGGGGAAATTTCATTATGTAGTTGTCAATCAAATTACGAACTTCGAAACGAAATTGTGAATTTCACGTGCAGCGAAGTTGAAAGGTTGAGGAGTTCGCAAGTTGAGAAGAAGTTCGTCCAGTTTGTTTAATTTGGTGAAATGAATCCGTTCCCAGTACAGCAAAAAGCAATCCCAAGTCCAGTAAGGCAGGACATCAACGGACTAAAAAGCAAGGCTGCCCTGAAAATGGTTTGTGAATGTTACAACTGAGTTTTCCCAATGTCACCCGACACCCGACTAAAAATAGATTACAAGTTCTGCCGTGTGCAGTTTCGAAGGAAAAAATTTCAACAGATGAACCGGTTTACATATAAAAATACTGTTTGTGTGTGCCGTAAAAATCTTCTAAAGAGAAAAAAACGTTTTCCTTCTTGAATACACATCAGTTTGGAAAATCTGCGGAAAACCAGAACTTTTCAATTCCGTGTTGTTATACTTCTGTGTTTACACAACACGCAAGTCACGCCATCTGTCTGTTCGTGATAAACTCTGTTCCTCTGAAAGAATTTATATTTGCAAAAAAATAAGCTTTGGTTAAAAAATTTTTTTACTAATAAACAACACTTGCTTTGGAACAATTGAAATGTGTATTTATTTACGAATTACTTATATTTTATTATTAAGGACAGTGTAAAAATTTTTGGGGGATTTCTCAAGAAAACCGGTACCCTGTATTCCCAAAGCATAACTACCAACCGAAGCATTTGTTTACGTTATAAAATTGAACTAGAAACCTGAACTTAACAAATAAACTGCTATATCCGACCAGTTCGTTTTACCTATAACTTAAAATGTTCCAATGTTTACAGTGTAACGCGCTCTCTGACAGTAGAAGAAAACTCAACAAGCTGGAAGCTAAATAAAATAATCCTTGACCTTGAAGCCAACTTTAGATGATTTCCTGCCTTCCTGGACTTGAAATTGCCTTTCCTTGTACCGTGAACAGATTCATTTCACCAAATTAAACAAACTGGACGAACTTCTTCTCAACTTGCGAACTCCTCAACTTTTCAACTTCGTTGCACGTGAAATTCACAATTTCGTTTCGAAGTTCGTAATTTGATTGACAACTACATAATGAAATTCCCCCTAAAGTTCGTAGCGAACTTTGCGAATTTCAAACGAACTTCGGAAACCGTTCGTGAAAAGTTTTGTGAAACACAATGTAAAAAAAGAAGAAAAAAAATTACTCAGTCTGCACGGTCTGCACCGTCTGCACGGTCTGCACCGTCTGCATGGTCTGCGTTTTATACCGACCGCCTCGGAGCTGCTACCACGTGTTTCTCCCTATGTTATACTAGAGTGAAAGTCACATTATTTTGTATAAATTATAGGAAATCGCTGTTGGCTAAATAATTGTGCGAAACGAATAGCCTTTTTGATGATGTATACATTACCTAGAAAAAATTGCAAAACATCTTGAGAAAATTCGTTCAAACCTAAAAGTTTTGATTTTAATTTGCATACTTGCATAAATTATGTATGTTTATCGGTCACCATGGAAACGAATATAAATTATTTGTTTATGTTTTGGATCAAAAATGTTCAGAATTTTATAAGCTTTCTAACCGTATATAACATCTGTATATTACTGTAGACTGTACTCCTTGATAAAAGCATTTTGTTTCGTAGCCCTGAGAACCATTTTCTGCCTAAAAAATATTCAGTCTGAAAAGGGTTCAGGAAATGTATGAAGCTTAATTGGAATTTCCAGAGGGAGTGGGGGGTCTTAGGAGAAATTCCTTCCATGGGGGAGGTATGGATAATTTATGGAACTGCACAATACAGTAAAAAACCCGCAAGTAAGAACCTAATTTTAAGAGCATGTTTGGCTAAACTTTGCCAGTTGTACACCCTGGAAATAGGTTCGTATCCTCTAAAATTGATAAAGGATGTTCACTTTTAGGAAAATAAGGTAAGTTGACATTCTGGATCCTCTTTAAAGACACCTAGTAGGAGTCTTATCAGTCCAGTTGAAATGTTAATACCAATGTTGAAAACTGTAAAATATTATAATTGTTAAACCAAATAAACGTTAATAAAATTTTTCTTCGGAAAATAAGAACCTACATATATAGCCTAAATTTGTGCTAATAACCATTATTGTAAGAACCTGTTTAGGTTCACTTGGAAAAATAAAGGTTTTTACTCGTGGTTTTTACTGTATTAACTAGAAGCATGTATTAAAATCTCATTTTTAACATTATTTTAGGTTTTTAGCTTTGCTCGATATGATCCATCATTGTCTTTTTCCACTGAACACTGGTATGACATCTGGCCTGCCAAACAGATTGATCCAGTAAAGAAGAAGCAAATAGTTCTTCAGGTAAACAACGAATTCTAGCTAAGCAATGACTTGCAAGTGATGGAAATGAATTGATCTGACATAGGTCTTGCACCAGGATCGATCCATTTTGATTCGGAATTGATTCTGGATCAAACCAGTTTGATTCTGGATCGATCCGAATCGATTCTGAATTGATCCGGTTCGATCTGGATCAATATGGATCGCTTCTGGATCAATCTGGATGATTCTGGATAGATTCTGGATCGATCCAGATTGATTCTAGCGATCCGGATCGATTCTTGATTGATCCGGATCGATTCTAGGTCGATCCGGATCGACTGTCGATTGATCCGGATCGATTCTTGATTGATCCGGATCAATTCTAGGTCGATCCGGATCGACTGTCAATTGATCCGGATCGATTCTGTTGAAAATCCGCGAATTTGATTGCTCATTCCAGTGTCTTCTTTTACCGATAGAACACGATTGCATGGGCGTTACTCTTCAAAGGGTTATTTTTTTTGTTTTTGGCTTAAAAGTATAAGGTTTTGGACTACAATCATTTAGAGTTTCTACTAAAACAATTAGACTACTAGCTCTCGTTTTCTATGAGCGCCTTGTTGAAAAAAAAAAAAAACTCGGGCTCGTAGTCTAAGTGTCAAGTATCGGTAAGCAAAGCCACGGTCCAATCAAAGCCCTCTAGCCAATGTCTGATAACTGGCATTTCAGTTACGCAATGGCCTTTAAAAAAATTAAATTGAGACCAGAAAAAATTGTGATCTAAAATGTAGCACTTCGAATATGCATGGGCATAAAAAAAACCTGTCTACGGTAACACCATTGGATATATTTGACAATTTTGACTGCGTTTTTCTTTATCTTTAGAGAAGCTGCAAATTACTGGTGCATGAGATTGCTCATCTGTTAGGTGTGGATCACTGCATCTGGTATTCATGTTGTATGAATGGCTCAGGACATCTCAGTGAAGATTTTTGTAAGTGTAGTCACTTATATTTTCCAAAGTTACCATGTACCAAGTAAGAAATACTTTAACTGAGTAAAACTCGGGAATATGAAATTCTCACGCATATTTACTTTGCTTTTCTCGTTTTCGCCTGATATGATCTTTGCGTTAAACACCTCATCCTGTTTGTTCAAAGGGTGAATAACACTATTCGTGGTATAAATCACTATCCAGTGATAGCGTAATATGTTCTGTTAGCACTTCAAGTGCTAACCGAACATACTACGCTATAGTGATTTATCCTGAGGATAGCACCGTATCCACAACAACACTATAACGCACTCTATGTAGCCAAAATGGTATCACACTCAATGCAACATTTGTAGTCAAAAAATAGACCGTTAACATTGGCAAAGAAGATGCAATTAGTTATTCCTTGCGGACGCGCGCTTAACAAGAGCCCGAGCGCCCGGTAAAGTAGTTGGTGAACATCCTACAGATTGATCGCGGGATGGCGTGGCTATTACGTGCAAAAAAGAACAAAGTCAAACTACAAGATAGAAACATTTTATATGTAAACGATGATATATGTGCAAGTTGAACATTTTCTTTTGTTTTCTTTTCTGCAGCTCAGCCAATCTATCTTTGCCCAGTTGATCTTCACAAACTGCAGCATCTCTGTGGCTTTGACGTCATTGATAGATACAAAAAGGTAAGTTGTAGTTTGGTTTCCCTTGTGGTAGCATGGCTCATCCATTTATGTTAGCGGAGCACCCAGCGGCCCAAAGGGCCGCAATGAAGAGCCCCATACCTTTAGAAATTAACAAAACCATGCTTTTGGTTTTTCATGGTCATCCTGGCTAGCGGAATCATTCGCGGGCGCGTGCGCCCTAGCGACGACGGCGCCCCAACATGGCGGCCATACTCCAGAAATAGGTTTAAAGATGAATTACAGTCCGTACTGCGCAATCTCGGCTGCAATGTTTATGTGAGCCTCACAAACAAAACAAAACTAAAAATTACGTGACAAACTTACCTGTTTCTTCATTATTAACGCCAGATATCCTTGCAGAACAAATAATAACAAGTAGAAGAACCTTGACGCTATTTCAAACCGACGTTTCAGCTCATCGGAAATTCTTGAACGATGCGAACTGTAATGGCGGACTAAAAAACTTCATGTATGCTGTCAACGAAGTGTAACGTTTCAACGAATTCAAATCAAAAACGAAAACAAACCCCGAGTCTGCGCAGTACGGACTGGAAATCAGCTTTAAGGTTATGGTTAACGTCAGCTTACGTCTTTGATATTGGACATCCATGTCATAGTCAATTGACAGCTGTCAAAACAGGGTATCCGCTGACCAGTATCACATGACCATATTACGGGCTCACAAATAGAACTCATTGAGGTCAACTGCTGTTTTGAAGTTTGCCGCTGACCAAGTAATGGTTTGATTTGGATCGCAGGCTCAAGTGGTGCATTTTTTTTCTGTTAACGGTCAGTAAATTCAGATTTACAAAAAGGGCGATGAAAAAACCGGGGAGCTCCGCTTTTAGGCTTGGCTAAATCTATTTAATAGTCTTATGTATGTAAGTCCATTCAGTCATTGGGTATAATAATGTTTTTTCTCTTCAAGCTGCTTGAGTTTTTCAAAAGACATGGGATGATAAAAGAGTCAGGGTGGTTTGAGGCAAGACTAAAGTTCATCTCTGAATCTGATGGCAAGTAAACCAGAATCAATCTAGCCTGCAAAATCAAACGTATTTTCGGCTGACGTGGAGAAACGGCCGGAAAGGTTCAAGGTGTCTTGTAAGAGAAAAAGTATAGAAGAAAAGTTGCGTTGCATCAGTGGAAAGCAAGCTGCATGATTTCAATTTCACCCCTAATCCCCTTATTAGCTATTACTTTATTAGCTATTACTTAGTTATGAAAATAGACGGAAGTTTACCGAGAAAAATCTATTTATATTTCTTTCATAGACCGTTTATTTACAAATAGAGTATTGGAGTTTTTGTTAGTGATGTTAAAATTAAAAGTATCTATTTAAAAAATGTTTTGTTCGTTTAACCGTTTTAGCATTAGTATTACCCACTTTTGTTCCCAGAAGCCGCGATTCTTTTGGTGAGCAGGATAGCGATGTCAGAGGCTGACAGTGAGCACGAATTTAGCGATATCAATTTCAGAGGCTGCGGTGCGTTTTGCATACCACCCATCCCCCCCCCCCCCGCCCCCACCCGCGGGGCTGCATCCCTACTCAAATTTCCCAAAATGCCGTTAACAGTGTCCGGTGCGTTCGTAATCGATTTTTGACAATGGTTGACGAGGCAGCTTAGACGATCCTGTTTCATGGTGCTTTTTGAGTTGTTCTTTAGACAACGAAGGGCAGGAAACATACACTCTGACTGCTCCACAGGTAATTTTTAATACAATCTTAACAGGTAAGTAGCGTTTTGGGGGGAAATGGGTTTCGTTGAAAGTTCTACACCATATTCCGCCAAGCACGATCTTGATAAAAGACTTTTTGTCTTGTCAAACCAATTTTATGCTGCGCTAGCGTTACTTTCGACACTGAATTGAGGGGGGGGGGGGGGGGGGCTGAACCCCCTAATTTTTTTGGGAGGGGCTACAGCCCCCTATGCACCCCCACCCCTCCCTGCTCCGCTGCCTATGAATGTCCCTCTTGATAATATTGTGAAATTCGGCTAGGGCGCAAAATGATCGCACGTCCTCTTTTTTTCTGATTAGACAAAAGGCTCATCAACCCTGGTTTTTTCGACGTTTTTGCTTGTTTACAAGCAAAAATGGTAGAATAGGGGTTAGTAGACAAAATTTGGATCCACATATTTGTAAACTCTCAAGGGACTTTTTTAATTTCTCAAGGGACAGTTTTAATTTCTCAAGGGATTACTTTCCGCTGTGGGTGATCACTTGCGATTTCGTGGAAAAAACGTGACTTGTCACATTTACAAACGTTATATAACAATTTTAAAAGTGACATGTCAGCTTTCTTATCTCAACGCACGTGTGTCTGAAAGGCGATCTATAAAAAGCGTCGCACAAACAATGGATTGCGTAACTAAAACACGAATAAATAATCACTAGCACTTACATCGCGTTGAGAGCAATGTTGCATGAATCGGCTTTACAACATGCGATAGTATCTACGCAGTTCGAGTGGAATTTCAGTCAAAGACAGCAAAATTCTTTCGTATTTCATCTTCAAATATAATTCGAAAGCATTCACTGTATATGTGGCTTTTGTTTAATCCTGGGTCTTGATATCCGACCCTCGCCGAGCCTAGACAAAACGCAGCTTGAGTGTAACGATTTGTTTACGCAATGTTTTCTCCGACAGTAGTCGGAAATATCCGTATTTTTTTTTCGTGCTTTTTCATGGAGCAATCGTAACGATACGGCCTTGAACACATTGAACGGCGGTCTACCTATAACAATTCAAATATAGCGTCGCAAAAACAAAGCGTCGAACGCATATTTTGCTGTTTCATTTGCTAATTTCGCTGCCGTAATCGACTGCCTCGAAAGGTCCTTGCAGTTTTAAAGTATAGAATTGTCAGATCTCGCTGAAATTTGCACTGTTTATTTGTGTAATGTTAAGGAATATGTGTATAAATACCCGGCGCGAACGAGCCATTTTTGACAAAATTATATGGCTGCATTTCCTCCGCGAAGATAGGAAATTGTTAAATTAAACTACAAAGAAACTGTAATGATAAGTTCGAAGAACAATGCACAGGATAAACCTTCGACTCATACTTCATGCAAAAACGTCGATATCTCGAAGAGACTTTGATTATTAATTTTTATTTCTTGTTTGAGAACCAGTAAAATACAGTTACCGTCTTGTTTTATTTAGTCTAATCCTAGATACCCATTATAACCGCTTGAGAATGACAGAAAACTTCTTCATTTTGTGGCCAATCACGCGCCGATGTTTTAAGGCTCTAACCACTTGATCTTGATTGGCTGCTCCTAAGGTGCGTGGACGATAACACCGCATCCCAAGCGAGCGCCCGCGTTACCAGTTTTCAAACTACCAGCTTCGGCTTCTCCAGTGCCTTTACCCAGGTCGTCGTCTTTCTGGTGAATCTGGAAACAAAATGAAATTCCAAATAAATTTTACTCTTTTTGCACGCAGTAGAAAATATATTTCTACTTTGATCTAGCTTCTGTCCATTCAAGGATCGCACGCACCTTGAAAGTCCTTGAAAATCCTTGATTTAAAAAATCAAAATTCAAGGCCTTAAAAAACGTTGAAAGTGCGCTTGATGCTTGAAAGTCCTTAAAATGTATTGTGCTCAGTATTGACTCCAAACTTGAAGGAGAAAAGTTTTACACAAATAAAATTCTGACAGAAATTCTCCTTAAGGAAACAGAATTTCCCGAGGGTGGTTCTACTGTATCTACAAAATGTCGAGCACATCTTTAAAGTGCATTGTGTCCTTGAAAAAGCAGATATGTCCAGGATTGAACGCTTATGAGATGCACGTTCCTCATGGCAGGAATCGCAAAGTTTCCTCATTAACAAAAGTTCACCGAAACACACCAAGATCTGTCAAATATGAAATCATATGAAAATGTCAAATAACATGAAGTCAAGCATGAAGTACTCATTAAACAATACTTGCGTTCAATCCTGGACATAAGTGCATTACACTTCGCTATTTCAATACGCAAAACCTTGACATTTTCACGGATTTAAACTTAAGATATACTTTTCGTGAAGTCGTTCGATAGCCCCGACGAATTTATGCAGCTAGTGGTGAGATAAGAATATGGCAACTTACCACAAATGCCCTTCCGATTACCGAATTGGGTCCAGACAGGGACAGAAGATGATCTTCTATCACAATGTCGACAGCTCCGTTTTGGTCTGCTACGATGTTTCCCAAGTCCCCAACATGACTGCAAACGAAAAAATATATATGCTCTTTCCTGATTATATAAATATCATTTAAATAGAGGAAAGAGGATGGTCACGCAAAGCATGCGTGATATAGCGTGACAAATTAGGATGGTCACGCAAAACTTACATGATATAGCGTGATATAGCTAACGAGAGAAAACAGGATGGTCACGCAGAGAGTTAGCGTGACAAAGCTGCATTTACCGTCTTTTAAATTTGTTCTGTGGTCCACCATGGTTCCTGTTGAACGGATTGAAATGCCCACCGGTACTCTGGCAGCCTTGAAGATAATTTAAAGTATTTTACGTCAGCTTCGAAAACACAATTTAAAATTTCCTATTGAATTAATATTGGGGACGAAGTACGAGAAGGAGTACGAATTAAAGATACCGTAAAATTCCGTTTATAAGCTCCCCCGCTTATAAGCCCCCCCGGTTATAGGCCCATCAACTTGGAAACAAAAAATACATCCGGTTATAAGCCCCCCCCCCCCCCGGATATAAGCCCCCCTCTACCGGATGACAGTACTGAACAGGGCTAAATGTTGCTTTTTTGTGCGTTTTTAACTTAAAAACGTATTTTGATCAACAATCCCGAGGCTCGTTTCGAAACGTTTTTTTCCTTCCGCTTATAAGCCCTCCCGAATATAAGCCCCTCCGCTTATAAGCCCACCCAAAAACCCTTACGAAGTTGTATAAGCCCAGGGCTTATAACCGAAATTCTACGGTATATGCTCACCATCAGTAACAATGTCTCCAAATTGATGAATGTGGAAGCCGTGCATCGTGTTAGGCGGAAGACCCGAAATCTTCACAGAGATGCGAGTAGGACAGCGAGGCTGCAAAGATAAAACACATGTACAGCACATAGTCAAATATCAACTGGGGACCACTCATTATTTATCCACTGTAGGTGTCGGAGGATTTTAAGGGACACTGTCAAGGGAATTTTTCTGCGTTTCAGTAAAAAGTACTAAAATTGATAAAGTACTCTTGCTCGTACACGAAATGCGCTACGGACATCAGACGAATGAAGATATAACGTAAATTGTTGTTGAAGGAAGTGGGGAGCCGTTATTAGTTTCTAGCTGTTTTTTCAGGTCACAAGGACAGAACTTGAAAAAGTCAGCCTAACTTTTTCAAGTTGAGATCTAAAGTTCCTGATGGCATCACAATAATATCACTTGTTTATAACTTCAGTACACTGACATCGTAATTTTTAACAAAACTGGACCACTATTTAAGGGTTTCCATACGTCGTTGGGCTCTTGAATTTTTAAGGTGAAGTTCGTTAATTTGCCTTGTTTCCTTGTTCATAAAATTATCACCGGGGGGGGGGCCCTCCCATATATGAGCTATATAGGTATGTGCCGTTGTGAAGGGTATGGTTTTCAAGCAGTTTAGTCTGGGATAGGGTACAGGAATCAGCGAGTTTTGGTCTAGAATAGGGTATCATTTGCCGGAAAACTGATCGGTAGTATGAGGAATTAACTCCAGAATAGGAATAGAAACTCAGAAGAGGAAGAGACAACGTTGCTGACAGATGGTTTTCCATTAAAAACACAAATAGTGATACAGTTTTCAAAAAAAAAGTCTGGGATTGGGTACGGATTTTTGGTGTTTAGTCGAGTAAAGGGTTGCGAAATCAGCTGAACAGGGTCTAATATAGGGTAAGAGTTTCAGAGTCCCAGCGGCACACCCCCACCCAGAAAAATATAGAGTACCCCCCCCCCCTCGGGAATTATCATGAGATACCATCTAGGGAATTATCAGACGAGGGCTTTTACGTTATCCCACAGGACCCACCAATAATGTTGCCTTACCGTTTTCTTCACAAGCATCCTTTTGTATTTGGGTTGCATCAGCGTAACTTTTCCTTCCACTGGAGTCTCTGTGCCTGCTGGTGGCTTGGAGTTACGAGTGATAAAACTAACGGCTGTTACTGCATCTACATCTTAAAGAGAATCGGTATTTTTTTAGTTGTTTCACTGATGCATTGTTGGGTTACGAAGCTCAGTCACTTTTTTAAAAATATTTTTAATAATAATAATAATAATAATAATGATAATAATAATAATAATAATAATAACATTTATAGTGCGCAAATTTCATATATAAAATGTTCAAATGCGCATTTCAAGATTAAAACGGAATAAAAAAGCTTAAAACCAAAATTACAATTAAGAGTAAACTTACAATGAATTTGAAAAGCTAAAGGTACAATTAAAGGTAAACTTACAATGATTTTAAAAAGCTAAAATTACAATTATTAAAAGTAAAATATAATTTAAAAACAATTATGATAAAAATACACGACGAAAAAGGTGTGTTTTTAGCTTAGCTTTAAAAATAGTAACAGTGCTGGCACTTCTTATATCAAATGGAAGCGCGTTCCAAAGTTTCGGCGCAGCACAGGTAAAAGAACGGTCACCTAGTGTGGCTTTTGATTTAAAACGTGGAATAAAGAATAGTAAGCAGCCTGGCCAGCAACTGCTCTTGTTTTAACTTAGGTTATTTCTCCGGCGGACCGTTTTTGTCTAAAGAGTACAGACTCCTTCAGGAAATTTGACAAAATTGATAAAAGGAACTTATTTTATATGTAAACAGTAAAAATCACGTACCCTTTGGGGTGTAAACAACAAAACACCCACAAACAAGCGCGCAGGATATGACTAAAATTCTGCGCTAGAAAATTTGCAGTGTTTATTTTGGGGGCTCATGGTTTTAATGCATCTACTTGTAATTAGCTAGTTAAAACTTGCTCGTATACTTTAATGCTTGGCGTGTTTTCGTGGTAGATAACAGAGCGATTAAACATGACGTTTGTTTTTCCTGCGAACGGCAAAAATTCTGCATCTGCCGTCTTCCGTTTGGCGTTTGTACGCGGAAATGAGTAGCTTTGTGATTGTCGCGACTCTGTGATTTGTTCCTATTTTATTTGAAAATGTAACAAAATGAAAGGCAAGCTCGCGTTTGCCGAAGAGAAAGATATGGCTTTCCTGTAGTATATCGGTTAAACCACTAGCTCTAGCTGCATAAATATGGAAAGAGAGCGTTCACTTCCAAATGAAAATATGAAAAATTAGGGTCGTAGTTCTCATTTTTCAAAACATGCAGAATTTGTCGATTTCACGTCGTTGCTTAACAGAAGACGACAGAAAAATCATATCAATATTTATAACGTATGTGCAGAGCTATTGTGCTGCTCATTTAAACCTTTTGCCTGGTGACGCTCTGGTTGTCCCGTTTCCGCATTGGTTTGCTAAAAATCCCTATTTATACTCTCTGAGAGGCTTTACCTGAACAAATGTCCTCAGCAGCAGACGTCGCCAGAATCATCAATCCACAGACAAACAGCAGCATTGTGGTGTCTCTGGAAATTAATTAACCATTTAAGAATTTTAAATGGTAGTTTAAAGGGGAATAAATTGATAATTTTTGTCTTTTTTTGAAGTCGATTCGCGATTATTTGTCTACTTTGTATTGGTCGTATTTCGAAGAACTATATTTAGACTATGTATTTTAAGCAGTACATAGATGTTAATGGGAATGCTGCATGGTCGAATTTTATTTTTGAGTTTATAGAAGTGTAACCTTTGAGGCTTTTCTCTTAGAAGTTCTTCTTTTCCTTGGATTTTTTAGGTCCCCGAAATATTCGGAGAGAGGACTCTGTGTCTCCTCCTTAGAAGAAAGAGAAACTGTGAGAGACAAAACCAATTGTTTTTCATTCTTGCATATTAATTTTCTGATGTTTTTCTAATTCTCGTATACTAATTTACGACTTCACAAATTAATGTTAATATTATAGTATGTACTCTATATTAAATAATTGCTTTTTCGGGAATTTTTTTGATGCTGTTCAATAAATTTAAAACCATATTTTAACTTATCAGCTGCGCGGGAATTACAGGGAGAATTTTAGCCCGAGGTCATATCAACGGCGGCTGTATTCGCAGCCGAAGACCGTACAGAAAACAGCGAGGGCCATAAGGGATTTATCACACGATTTATAAGCTTTGAAAAAGAAATATAGAATCTTCGCAAATGTTCAACCGGTCCAATACGGAATATATTGGACCTGCAATAACGTATTCTGATTGGCTGAAATTTTAGTTACTTATTCTCTCAGCTGTCTTAGCTTTGAAAGCAATAATGCAGAAAGAGATATCTCCTCAAAATAATACGTTAAGTATAAATCGCTAAATTTGTCTGTTTATATTATAAAGTGGACCAATATTTTGATACCATTGGATTTTATATTTTTTTCAGGTACAACATTTTGTTGCGTGCTCCGTTATATGTTCAGTTCGTAAGTTTAATTTTCAAAATTTAACATAATTGTCAATCCAAAACTCTTGTTTAAATAAGGAACGTTTGCGATATGAATAATTCTCTCATTTTTTTTTTTTTTTTTATTTGAGTATTTTTGCCATGCGGGGCCGCGAGTCGTGAATGTGAGAAGTCCGTAACCTCCCCCATGAACTTGAAATAAAAAAATTCTTTATTAAAACTTGTAGCCGGGTAAGAGAAATATTGACCAAAAATTAATTTTGTTTACTGACCAAACTTTTCCTCGGTGTTCTAGTCTGTCTTAATGATCACTTTGACTTTGAGAATGCACGTATTCATTCATCTTTTAAGGACGAATTGTGATTCTCAATTTTCCTTATTAGCGGTATTTCTCAGGACTTTTAAAAAAGAACTTGAAGCCACGCGTTACTGGGCAAATTTTAATTTGTCAATAAATGGCAAGTAGCTTTGATTAGCCTTGACAACGGCAATTGATTTCACAAGAATTCCGAAAAACGGCCAAAGGGGTGAATTTTCCATTTGCACAAGTTAAAAAAATTGAATTTGCTTTCTCTTTGTCGAAGAAAAGCCGCTTATATACGGTATATGTGGTAAAATTATTGATCCCCTTTCGTTTGATGGATTTGTTTGCGCGAAAAAGTAACGTTCCGTGATCATAATTGAATTCAACTTAACATCGTCATTTATGTTTGTTTGCCAATATTACTTGACACACGCGCTCGGCGAAAAATAACCCTCGATTGTATTTTACCTTTGAGCAAAAAATGCGATCACTTCGCCAAAACCATATTTTGTGCATTTTTATCGCGTTTTCGCGTTGATTTTTGCCGCACTGTGATTGCAACTCCGAATCGCGCGTGAAAACCAGCCGCGATTTTAGTGAGATTCAGTCGTGATTTCAGCGTGATCGATAGATCGCCGGAGGTTTCGATCTTACGGCTAAAACAACACCACGCTTGTTTACAAGACTTGTGCCCATACTTTGATACAAAGTCTCTGTTCGTTTTATGTACTTTTCCGTAAATTTTAGCGATATAACGCTGAAATTGCAGCTGATTGCACAAAAACCACCTGAGTAAATGCTGCTTTAACACTGGAGCACCCTTCCATCAAATAATTAGTGATGCATTTTTAAATTAGCGCTTTCTAGTGAAAAACACCTTTTACTCAAAGCAACAAATATCTCGCAAAATTGCTAGACGTGCTTAATTTGCTATGAATCAAAATACAAAAATGTCCCAGTAATAACCACAAACGATGATATTTGTAGAAAAATTAAAGTGACTTCGGTGAACTGACCTTGAATGTTCGCGAAGTATATCAGTGTTTTTCAAGTGATAGAAACCTGCGCAAAAACAATGAACAATTTTTATCAGTGACATTTGTATTTTAGTTCAAAGAAACATATTTGAAAAAAAAAAGAAACATTTCTACGTCTAAAGTTAATTGACCCTACCTGACGGTTCTTGACAAGAACAAGCTAACTGAAATTAAAGCAGTGATATGATTAAAGCAAGTAATTGGCAAGTAATATGTTAAAACTACGCCGGGTTTTCCTATTGGTTGTTGATGACATTTGGAGTTTGGTGATGTGGCGAATGACCAACCAATAACTTAATAGTTTCATTATTGATCATCTTTGACTGTCCATCCGTCATTTTTCACCAAATTTTGCATATGTGCGTGCCGATTTTACAGGATTTGAAAGCATTTTTTGTAACTAAAAAAGAGAGCATAAGCCACGCGTCCATAAGCGGTTCAAGTTACTGCAAAAATAGCTGACATTTTCTCGAAAATAGATGTGAAGTATCATTTTTTTACAACTCATAAGATAAACTAGTATTATGACTAGTGGTAACCACGGGTTAGAAAGTGCGGGCCTTGACGCACTTAGAAAAGGTACTGGTACGAGAGTGCGTAATTTTAGATGGCAGTGTCGACAAATAAATGATAAAATGGACAAAAGACAATTATTCCGAGTAACGCATCAAGCAAGGAATGCATGTTTTTATCGTTTTGGAAGTGTAATCGAACACGCGGTGTGAATTGAGATGTGATTTTTCTCAGTCGGTAAACTCGCTATGTTGTGCTCGCCTTTTATTAACGTGGCGCGATTAATGATAAATCACTGGACAAAAGACAATTATTCCGAGTAACGCGTCACGCTTATTTGCCTCGAACCGGCCGCGAACCAGTCAGAGTTGTTTTTTGATTGACAGTTTTTTTGAAGTGTAGACGAGCACGCGGTGTGAATTGAGATGTGATTTTCCTCGGTCGATAAACTCGCTATGTTGTCAGTGTTATAACGAATTTCTCGAGAATAACCGTTGTTGGAATCATTCGCTTTGCCGTGGTTTATGTGTGATACAATCAGAGCAAATTTTCTCAAAAGCAACACCTGTAAATTGTAATGTTTGCAATCTTCCATGTGACAGGAGCCTAGATCTTATGTGACAATCGTTCTTGGAGAACAGATTGACACATTCCAGTCGTGATTGACACATTTTTCGCATTCTGATCGTTCTTAGTGGAAGAACAAAATTTTCAACTTCCGTTTTCTGTTTGCCTTTTATTAACGTGGCGCGCACGCGTAAAACGCAATCCGCTGGTCACTGTCAAGATTAGGGTTGCGGGCCTCTCTTGGGCCCGCAATTACATAATTTATACGGTCAAACCTCTCCTGACGGACACCCCCAGTGTACGATACCTATTTACTGTAAAATCCCAATATCTCGAACCCCGATTTTTCGAAACTCCTGATTTCTTGAACCAATTATCGTTATTCTTGGACAGTACTTCTCTGTTATTTTACACCCGATTTCTTGAAGCAATTTGCATTTTCCCTGTAGGTTCGAGGTATGGGGATTCTACCGTATATTACCAGAAACTCATAAGGTTTCAGATATTACGGACAGTTTACCGTTGGTCTAGGAGAAACAAGGTTTCATATAATCTAGCCCTCAGTCTATAATACGACCCTGAAAAATGAAGCCACTTTTCATAGAAGAGAAGAGAGGCGGCTTTATTCACATGCAGGTATAGCGTTCGAGCCTACTGGCCCATCAGGTCGGGGCTTATTCTGGTTTCAGTAGCATGGAACGACTAGGAGCAGAATTATGATTTTAAAATCTATTTTAAAAGCTTGGAAATGCCATTTTCAGCATTGTAGCATTGATTTCAGAGTAAAATGTGACCTTCCACGCAAAAGGGGGCTTCTGAAAATTTCACGATGTAGCTGGTTTCGAACCTCCATGGGAAACGAAATTTACCCCTGATTACTCGAACCAATTTCGGTTTCCTAGGCCTTGCAGGTTCGATTCAAGTATACAGTCAATTCCCTCTTAACGGACATCTCTATAAGACGGTCACTTGGTGATGGTCCCTGTCGTTTTTCAGACATTTTACTGTAGCCAAACTCCCTATAAGACTGACACCTCTCTAAGACGGACAACGGACACTTTGAAATCATTAACGGACACTTGAGAAGTGTTTTTATCATGTTTTTAGTGAAACAAACATTCAAACTTCGTATCGACCTAAAGCAAAGTTAGTCAGCGCCCTAACGATACGTGTTTACCAAGCTTACTAACCACTAACAATGACGCTTTAACGGATTACTTCTCTGGTTACGTGTATGAATAGGTCGTTTTCTACTTACAGTATTACAGTTTGTAGAAGCTCTCAGTTTTTGCTTTATTAAACAAGCAAATACGGTCCTTTTGTTATTTTAGTCTTGTTGCAGTTAGCAAAGGTTTGGTGCATTGTGTAAAGTTTTAGCTTTATTATCTCAGAATGACTGGTGTCAAGGCGGACACCTCTCTAAGACGAACAGCTGCGGCCGGTCCCGAAGGTGTCCGTCTTAATGTTTGTGTATTACCCATAAATCAATTTCAAAGCACGCGACTTCCATTCGATAAAGATCTTTTTATTCGTAAATTTATAATTTCTGATACAACTTTTTTTTTTGTGGAAAACCTAGGAAGGAAATTGTTGTACTCTTTTTCAAAGTTATCAACCCCCAGCGTTTCCATATTAATTTAAAAATTCGATATCCCACAGTACAATAAGTATTTGTTTTTGAATAGTGCTAGATAGATACAAATCAAACTGTTCACAGTCCCCTATTTTTCCGTGGAGTCGTAGAAATCGATCGTTGAGTCCGACGGGCCGCCATCTTGGTTCATTAACGTAAGTGAAAACTGGGGAGAGTGCAAAAACCCCGTGGGTAGGGTTGTAGGGTGTGAATTTTTCACTAGGGGACTGTGAACAGTGAACTGTGACCAGTCTAAGATACAAATCAGAACGTCTTTTTTTGTAACCAATCAGCCGCCATGGTTTCAAGGTTTTAAATCTGGCATCTTTATTTGCGCGAGTTGGATAGCACCGCATCCCAAACGAGCGCCCGCGTTTCCAGTTAACAGGCTCTCGACTTGTGCTGGACCAGTTCCTCGACCCAGGTCGTCAATTTTCTCGTGAATCTGGGAGGAAATAAAACAAATATATGTAATTTCTTATGTAAAGGTTAGGAGCCTTTTCTATCTTTCGGTCTAGTTTATATAAAATTGTGTGAGGAGGGTTGTTGGTAGTGTCATACCAGTGCGAAAAACTCTGACCCAAGATCTTGGGTTGGCCGAGCCAGGAGGGTCTTGTAAAGTCCACAAACCGCCATATTTTGTTCTTCCTATACCGCAATTTGCTTTTGATTTTTCCTTAAGACCGAAACCGTCATAATTTCTTGACCGTAAACTTTCAGAATAAAACGTCAGCTATGATGTACCCGCAAGCAGAAAACTCAAAATTGGGTTAACATCACAACAACAAACAGTGATAACGGTGATAACGGTGTCCAGTCTGGCAAAAGTAGGGCTTGCGAATTATACCAATTAAAACTAACTCCAATGATTCTGAAATGATTTACCATTTTTTGGTTGTTAAATGTCAAACGTGACCAATTTTTCGCTTGGTATTCCACGCCGCCAAAACATTCTCAGTGACGTGTGAGAAATCAGTGGCGTGAAACATCAAACGCAAACACCGCCACTATTCGCATTTCACACGCATGCAGTCATTGATATTTAAATCTTTCTGAGAAAACAAAACTTTGGGTGACGTCATTCTTAGCAACGGCTTGATTGATATAGACTCGCACCGTTTCCAGGCACCGCTATGTCTCCAAAGAAAAGTCCCGACTTTCCCCCCCCCCCCCCCCCCTGGGTTAAACCGCCAATCCGCCAGAGTATAATAGACCCTCAGCGAGGTCCGTACATAAAAACCGAAGGCTCCTCTTAGTGCAGTCCTGAGCAAGTTTGGTTAATAAGAAATTTATTACACGACTTTCAGTGATTAAAAAAGGATGCCATACCCGGACGAACATTGTGAAACATTTTTAACTAGTTAGCGTAGATGATTTTAGTTATTGGTCATCGCAGTTGTCGTGAGAGTGCTTTTCTCATCTTACCACAAACGCTCTTCCGACGACTGATAAGGGTCCGACAAGAGAAACAAGAGGATCTACAAGCGTCGCGATGATAACTCCGTTATTGTTTGATATGAGGTTTCCCAAGTCTCCAACATGACTGCAAACAAGATATGACATACTGTCTTTACTTATTGTCAAACATTTGGGGGGGGGGATGAACTTCTCGCTTCCCATACATTTTAACTCCTGTTTCGATCCCTTTCCTTTGTGTCCTTCGCTTCTTAATTACCACCGTCTCTCTTGAAAAATATTAGCCAATGTTGTGAACTTTTTTTTTTATTTTTCTCAGTTCCCGCCACCTCGGGTATTCTGCTTCCCGTCCTTTTCTATCCCGATTTCCGTACCTATTTCGCATGTATTCCCGTATTTCCCCGGGTTCTCTCCCCGTTTCCCCCCGGGCAGTAAATTAAGGTGGAAAACATCAAAGAAAGAAATATAAGCTGTAAGCAAGAGATTTAGGTCATACAGGAACAAGGATGTTCACGCAAAGTTCGCGTGATATAGGTCGACATTGCGTGACATATATATAGCTGCCTTACCGTACTTTATCCTGAGGTGCACCATGGGCCATGTTAAGAGGATTATAATGACTTCCGGTTGATTGGCAGCCTGAAAAATAATTTTGACTCAGTTGGTAACTAACATTTTAATTAAAAGTGCCACAACTTTAATCTCACAAGAACCCTCCATTGTTTTAAGATAAAGTATGCGTCACTTGAGATTTATGATCATGAGCCACACTTCAATAAGCTGATTGGCCAAATAAGGGTAGCGACCAATATGCTACTCAATAGCTTTCTGTAAACGCTACGTGACGTCATCTATCTCAGACCTCTTTCGTCAGTGGAATGGAGATGAGCGCGGTACCCGCTTCCCGCGGGTTTTATCAGACGTTGCTAAGCAGCAAACCTGCTCACCTTTAGTAACAGTGTCTCCGTACTCATGGACATGGAAGCCGTGCATCGTGTTAGGAGGAAGACCAGAAATGTTCAGAAACATGGTTGTAGGGCCACCAATTGGCTGGAAACAAAACCAACAAACAAAACATTTTTTTAATCAGAGGACTTAATTCTTTTTTTTGTGTGACTGTTGTTGTCGCAGGATTTGAGCATGAAACGAGCCCCACCCTCTCAACTCCAAACATGGAGAAAATAATCTACTGCATGTAAACAACATGATGTGTCCTGATGCGGTTGCCGATAAGAATCGGACGGTTTTCTATCTTATTATTCGTCAACTGTACACAATAATCAAGTATTTCTCTGTTTCCTTAGAATGTAAAACATAATTTAACGTAATCTTCTCTCTTAATCTTCTAGTTGAAAAAGTTCTATACGGAGAGCCTCCGCCCGAGTTCCAACCCCCTACCCTTTTATATACCATTTTGACAGAAAAGGTAACCCTTTCGTGTACCTACACGACACGACATATACTTAAAACAGGAAGTCGTGCTGCCATTTCTATTATGTAGCGTTTAATAAATTAACAGCATACAGCTATAAGGTGCGTTTGTTTTAAATATCAAGGCCCTTTTAAATACCTTAATGACAGATTTCCCTACAGTTTTCATATACCTAAACTCGTGAAATTCCTTCCATTTCATATATCTGAAGTTTTAAAAAAGGTTCCCCCCTTCAGGTGGAGCCTCCCGTATAGGGCATAGACTGTTCACAGTCGCCCAATTTTCCGTGAAGTCGTAGAGATCGATCGTTCAGTCCGACGAGCCGCCATCTTGGTTTACGAACGCGAGCGAAAACTGGGGAGAGTGCAAAAACCCCGTGGGTGGCTGGGCTGGATGCTCATAGTGCTCGCGTTCGTAAACCAAGATGGCGGCCCGTCGGACTGAACGATCCATTTCTACGACTTCACGGAAAAATAGGGGACTGTGAACAGTCTATATAGGGCATTATTGGGGGAACCTCATACCTCTCCCCGGAATCTTCTACTCAGAGCCTTTAGTCCCACTGACCAAAAACAAAGGTTCTGGGTAGCCCTGATCGCTAAGGGTTAATAAAAATGCTTGAAGTGTCTATCTCACCAGTTGCATCATTTTAACTATTCCATCAACTGATGTCTCCTTGCCAGGTAGGGGTTCTGAGTTACGTTTGATTAAACTAAAAGCTGTTACTAGAACTTTCACTGAAAGGAAAACAAAAAAACTTGATTTTAGATAAGCTGTTTTATTGTGGCACTTTACTATCAAAATCACTAGGTGGTAAAACCGCCGTTAGCAATTTGAACCGGCGGCGGCAGAATTCTTATCACGTGATTGAAAAACATTGTCACGTGAATAGCACTTATTCATGGGGAAAGCTAACCACAGGGAGCCCACACAAATGGAGCGACTGTTGATATTTCAAATTTATAAAGGAATGTATGGGAAACGTTCGTTCGTTCCTATAAGCATGAACTATAGCGAGTAATATTCATATTTATGCTCAAAATAAACGTAATCTTATCAATCAATCGTTGTGCCTTGTCGTCCTTGTAGCTTTATACGGCGAATTTTAGCCTTTTTGAGGGTTTTTGCGATGCAGTCTACTGTACGCTAACTAATATCTTTCTAATACAAACGACTTGTACCTTTAACAGACTTGATAGGAATCTTTGCAGCAGACGTTGCTAGTATCGTCAATCCACAAGCAAAGAACAGCAGCATTGTTGCGTCCTTCTATAAACATTTCAGAACTTAAAATGATTACAAAAAAAAAAACATAATTTCTCCGTGCTTTTTTTACTTTGCTTGACACTTTTAATTCCAAGATCGAAATATTTACTCTCATTACCTGATTGAAGCGCTGGGCATGTTGTAGCAACGCCCCCTCCCCCATCCCCTTCTCATGTGCTGATACTTTTCAGGAGAAGTGTCGCTGCAACATGCCACCCCCCCCCCCCCCTCCCCTGCATCATTTTCTCGTTTGTGCACATGTTGTAATTTAGTCCCTGCCACATAACACTGCCACATGTCTCTTCACGGCGCGTGTGAGCGCGAAGTTGATCATTTCCAGTTTGAGTCTTAATAATTTTGTTCCAGCCACCATTGCAAATTATCGACTCGGATATTTTCGACAAATGGGATGTAGGACATTTCAGCGACATGTGGACACTAAGGATCCTTTTAATTTTTTTTACAAGGTATATTCAAATCAACTGATTACGAAAAGAGGTTTCGATCGCTTAAATCTGTAGTTTCACAAGTCCGTATATGTTTGAGAAGAAATGAATTCATTTCTTGTTCAATTGCAGTTATTTAAAACTGATTGCCTCAGGCAAAGTAGCTTCAAATAGCATCTAAACTTTGAAGTGTCCAAAATATTTAAACCGAACAAAGTTTAACGCGCCAAGATTTAATTAAATGCAAGCGATCGTAACTTGGAACGTTTAGGAACTATGGCATCAAAACTGGCTGTGCCTGGCATATATATAGCACTTGAAGTCAAAGAAGATTCATGTGACGAATTAAAGTGCCTGCTACAGTATTCGCGACAAACTTAGATTTGTCAGGTGATTTGTTTCACATCCAATATTTAAACGTGTGAAAAGAGAATAACTCGGTCATGTTAAACAGCCGATATATAACAGCTTTGCATATTTATATTTTATCCTGGATATATGTGTTCCCAAAATCTCTTTTATTTTGTATAACAAGTTAGGGCCAGTAAACGAAACAAGTCTTACCTTTGAAGTGAAATAAAGACCACTCTCTTCACACAACGATCGCATATAAAGTGTAGCGCACAAAAGATTGTTGACATTAATTGTTATTGTTGTATTGCATGTTAACATGTGATTGTGACTTTGTACAAAGGATTGAATAAAATGACCTGCAAGGCGCATATATTATTTTTAGCATAGGCACGCAAAGCGTGCATGGCTTGCTCTGTTAATAGACCATATTCGTATTCTAGGTATTGGACTGGAGCTAGCTTGCAACGGAGGCTAATGCGGGAAAATCTTTTCAAATGCAAATTACATGAAGCTATCATTAATGATATTCCCCCGCATTAGCCTCCATTGCAAGCTTGTTCCAGTCCAATACCGAGAATACGAATATGGTCTATTGACAACAATATTGGCCGAAATAACAGCTACAAATAAGAGTAAAACAACTGTTATGTATGCGGTAAATGTCTTGACGTGTTTTCTGTTTTCTATTGAGAGGAAGTGAGGCTGTATTTCGTGGTATCAAACTTTAGTTGGTAAAAACGAATTTCCGGTTTGCGCTCATCCTGTTTCCAATGTCCAAGCCAACTTGCCGACGTAAAAGTTCAGCATCAATTTAAAAAAAAAAAACAATTAAGAAACGAATGAGTTCTCGATCATAACGAAAGATGTTTACCAGAGTTGTTCGTTGAAATTTCGCATAAAATATTTTTCTTCAAGAAACTACAGACAATGTCCTCTTATAAAATCGAGTTGTCTCTTAGGGAAGATTCCACAGTAATTCTTCAACCAAATTTGTAATTTTCTTGGTTATTTAAGGCATTTATTAATTAATTTAATTGTTGTCGCACTATCACTAGGCTTTTGTACATTATGCTAGCATTTTTTCGAGCATTTTAGTGAGGCAAAAGCATTGAGCATTATTCGAGCATTTTAGTGGCATTTTCCCGGAAAATTGTTTTTTTTTCCGAGAAAAAAAAGAAATAATTTTTTTTAGAGAAAATGAGGACTAAAACTCAAAATTCAACTACAAATAACTTTCTAGAGATAGTGAACTACTTTCTAAGCTTTGTAGATGATTTCGAGGATTATGTTTTTTTTGGCTGTATTTATGAACTTGTATACGTTGTTGTTGTTACTTGCAACACTTGTACGTTTTTGTAAGTGCTAACAGTTAACACCATGTTAAAAACTTTGAAATTAATTTTTAAAAAAACCGTTTGTATAATGAGCATTAACCGAGCATTTTAGTGGGAAAAATGGAGCATTAAGGTGAAGCATTTTAGTGGGGAAACAAAAGCATGATGTACAAAAGCCTAACTATCATACTGAAGTTTGAATTTAAAGCCCGGGCCAAACGAGGATGAGAGTTGATGAGAGTTGACTCTCGTGAGAGTTTTCGTCAACTCTCATCGACTATCATCAACTCGGGCCAAACGAGAACGATAGTCCGTCAAACTCTCATGGACTCTCGTGAAAATTTGAGCACGTTCAAAGTCGATGAGAGCGCACGAGAGTGGGTGAGAGTGCATGAGAGTGCCATGCCAAACGAGAGCGAGAGTTTGAACTCTCATCAACTCTCATTCTCGTTTGGCCCGGGCTTAAGGGAAAGGCCCGAGAGGCTACTATCTCATTTACCTTCATTCGACTTCATCACGGGCACCGTTCTTACTACAAGCCATTATATTTACTGAAGGCACAACTTCGAACCAATTTTAAAAAGCTGTTTTATTTAATTTCCTTAAGAGATTTGTAATTTCCTTTAACAACAATAACCTCGTTTCAAGGGTCTTTCTATGAAAAAAGGAGGTTTATTGTCAAACTGTAATTTATTTTGTCGATAACCTAGAATACGACTAATATTTTGTTTCTGATTTTTTTAATCTTTAATACGAATCATAAGTCGTGACGAGTTACATCAAAACACTTCTTTTTGTGACCAATCATGTGCTGATGTTGTAACGCCATAAATCCTTAGTCTTGATTGGCTAATTCGAGGCTGCGTCGAAGATAACACCGCATCCCAAGCGAGGGCCCGCGTTGCCAGTTTTCAAACTCTCGTTTCTGGCAGGCCCAGTGCCTCGACCCAGGTCGTCTCGTTTTTGATGAATCTGGAAACAAAATGAAATTCCTTATGAATTAAAATATTAATTCATAACAGAACTTAGTTAATGGAAAAAACATAGACACATTTCTTCGTCTGCAAACGAACTAACCTCAACTAGTGTTTCCTAGTTATTTTTTTGAATATGGAAATAATAAGTAATTATTGGATGAGGTTGAGCATGATATCGTGAATTATCAAAACCGATAGACACAGACACGAGGTTTTGATAATTCACGATATCATGCGAAAACCGAATTCAATAATTGTTTTATTATACGTTTTCAAACAATTTGCAAACGAAAGCTGCCATCACTTTTTCTAGCGCCGGCGTAAAGCTTCGTCAGAACATTGGCCAAAGCGGCTTTATCTTGTGGTTCCTCCAGGTTCTTCTTCCTCAAATAATCATTCAGAATTTTTACACTTGTTTTTTTGTTCTCTTGATGTTTACAATCTTTGTTCTCGATCAAAACTTTCAATTCCTCTTTGGAAACGGAGGCGAACCACTCAGACATATCTTCAAAAGTTTGACAGCACTACACGGACGAGGGGCTTGGAAACTAGGCGGACTTTGAACTCGACATGATAACCCAATATCTGCTGCAGATATTGGGTTATCATGTCAAGTTCACATGCTACTGTTTATTGACTGAATGCTCTCGACCAATTTAATCACATGTTTCAAAGTAATTCTAATGTATAGTAAATGGAGTTCTATGCTCCCATTTCTCTGCTATACCATCCTACGCAGATGTATTTTCGGTTCGTCACGTAATCTTCTACACCGACGTTACTACGTTGTGGATGGATAGTTGCGTGACGAGCTATGCCCAAGGTTCGCAGTCGCGTTTATGGTCTTTTATTTTTCTCTCAGCCAAAAAGTATGCGTTTGTACCAGCTTTTTAAACATAGAGAGTGGAAAATTGACAATTCCTTGGTGAGTGTTGCATTGCACACGCTAAATGTACAGCTAACTTGTGCGGGGATCGGACGCCTTCGTTTTTTGGGCCTGTGGCCAACCTCGCTTCAATCCGTCCAGCAAGGAAGTTCCATAACATTGAGACAGTGGGGTTGTCGGCCAGTATGTTGATAATATGCTTATCCCATCCCCGGGAAGGGTATTACGCTAACTGAAACAGTTCAATGGGAGGTTCTGTCTGAAAAAGGGTCTGAATTAAGGTTAGGTTTTTAAAGAAGCGCACCACACATCCCACTCAGACGTTTGGGGAGTAGCCCACCCCCCCCCCCCCCCCGCTCCAATAACAAGGCTTACCACAAACGCTCTTCCAATCACTGTGTAGTCTCCGATCAGTGAAACCACATGGTCTTCAAGTACCGCATCGATAACCCCCTCTTGGTCTGTTACCAGGTTTCCCAAGTCCCCAACATGACTGCAAGTAAAAAGATTTAATACTACAAATTATATTTAATTAAAAGCATATATTTATTTTTGGTCCTGACCACACTTAACCGGATAACTTTGAAAACGCATCTGTTTTCCTTCCGGTTGGATTTTCCGTCCACACTAAAACGGCAATTTGGTTAAACGCACCATCTTGGTGATGTAGTGTGAACGCAAAAATGGAGCATTGCTTATACACCGTTTATGAATTTCTCCGGATAAGGGTGGACGAAAAACAGAACATTTAAGTATTTTCGGGGCAAAAAACATTTTGCCTTTTTCGGCGCGAAGAACATCCAAGTAAACCTAAAAATGGTAGTTCTTTAATTAGAAAACATGAAAAAAATGAAACTGAGCCATAAACAAAAGCATCTTGCCGTAGAGCAAGAAGGTCAAGTTTGCGTGATACTTGTGTCGTTGCGTGACATAACTGCATTACCGTATTTGGTCTTGAGGTCCTCCATGGGTGTGGTTAAATGGATTGTAATGGCCTCCCGTACTCTGGCACCGTGAAACATAAATCTTTAAGTAAGTCAAATCTGAAAAGACAGAAATCACTTTTTATAAAAGGAAATGGCAAAATACCACACAAGGCTGAGGATTTAGGCGCAAAAAGCGGAGAGATGGGAACAAAAAGCACTATTCCTCTTCCCATTTCCCTCTTTCTTTTGTTCTTCTTCTCCCCCCCCCCCCTCCCACTAGACGCCTGCCACGCAGGCTTAATATAGTGGTACATCAAGGAAAAATTTTATCTACTTGAAATGTAGCTATATTGTGGAAGGAGACTCGGTAGAGATCAGAATCAGAGTGGATCAGATTGCAATTAATTTGCAATCAGAGTGGAGGGGGAGGCAACAGGGGGCTCTGAACCTCCCTCTTCCCGTACCTCCTACTCCCACCTCCCATACCTTTTTCTTCCGCTCCCCCCCCCCCCACCCCTTTTTCTGTGGTGGCTCTCTGCTCTCTGTCCAATGTCTTTTGAAGAAGCTTTCACTAGTCGAATACTCAGAAAAATAGATTTTCTGCGCCCCTCAACGAAAGTCGAACCCTTGGGCTATGACCCTCCAGATACCGGTTGGACGCTTTAACCGCCGAGCTTGTTAGCGATTCACAATTCCACTTATCATACAACGAAATGTTGTGAAATTTTTCCAATTTCTCCCCGGTTCCCGCCACCTCGGGACATCCCGCTTCACGCCCTCTCTTCTCCTGCCTCAAGCCCCTTTTCTCCCGGGCGACCGCCTTCCTGTCGCCTCCACAGAGGGACTAAGCCCCCGGATAAGGGTGTGCCGCGAAGGTTCTCAAACCCTCACCTTATTTAAGGATAAAGAAAGCGAAAATTGATACCGAAAAATAACACCCTATTCAAGGGGAGGAGAAGCGTTCTGTGACAACCCAAATAACAGCTAACCGCGCACGGCAAAACAAAAATCTTTATAAAAATCGCTTTACTAATACTTGAACGGATAGTTCAGTTTAATGATATCTTCTTTTTCTCGTTTAGATGGGCATTTATTTTAGCTGATAGAATTTAGGAACCGTATCAAAGGGTCACACCGGTGACACAATGCCAAAAGGAGCAAAAATGATACACCACCTTAAAACCCCGGGAAAACCATACCCTATCCCGCGGCACATACCTATATAGCCCATATATGGGAGTACCACCTCCCCCCCCCCGGGGGGGACTAAACTTACCGTCAGTGACAATGTCTCCAAACTCATGGATATGAAAGCCGTGCGGCGTGTACGGTGGAAGACCAGAAATGTGCACAATCATGATAGTATGATCGTACGGAGGACGTTGTCGATTTCCCTGTAAAATATGCAGAAATATGAGCATCAGGGACCACTAATCAACTAAAATTATTAGGATTGAATCCGTTTTTCGAGTTATTTCCAAGCATGAGTGGCTACTCATCTTCAAGACGCTCCTGTCATCTTTGCTTGGTCAGCATTATGTCTCCCAGCAATAGAGGGGTTTTCACTTGAGTGCCGAAAGTAATTCGCGTTTGCTTTGGTTTTGCATTACTACGCTTTGTGATTGGTTTAAAATTCCCGCGCCACTTTCTCAGCCAATCAGAAGTACAACCAAAACCAATCGTGACTCGCTCGCGCACGTTTTCCCGCGCTTCGTGCCGGCTACATGTATTTGCTTCGAGTTTTGATTGGTTTACTGGATTGTCTGTGTTCTTTGTGATTGGCTGGAGTGATTACTTTAGTTTTGGTTTTACGACACTCAATTGAAAACTGCTCTATCAAGGTTACGTATGGTAGGCAGGAAACAAGCAGCTTATCACAGGAAAAATGAAGAAGCCCAAAACATAACAGTTTTCCAAGGTAGAATAGCATTCAAAAAAGTAATAATAACTTGAAAACAAATTAATATGGGTATGACTAAGGGTCTCAATGAGTGTTCAATGAGGTGGTGGCTTTAACGGTTAACGGTAAATATTTTGGCTTTTTTACGGCTAACGGTTAAATTCTTTCTGTTAGCAATAACAAGTGTTAGAATTAATTTCCATTGTTTTAACAAGTAGAAAAAATATATAATTTCCATTGGTATGAAATGTATTAAAGGTTTTAGGACCATCGAATTGAAGATATAGAAATCCCTGGATAAAAGTACAGAACAACTGTAAAAACTTTTGTCAACCCGTGCCACGACACGGTCGCCAGACACTTCCAACACTTCCCGTTTACATAATAAGGAGTATTGGCCTTTTTACGTATGAAAAACACATAAAAGGCAAAACAAAATAACTGGCACGCGATGCATGCAGAAGCGATGGCGTTTCACAAGGGGTCTTACATAATTTTGAGGAAAACGTAAAGTAAATAATAGTAGCTGACACCTTGTGTGTCGAAAAGACTGTTATCCAACTGCATCTTACATTTTTTTTAACATAAGAAGCAATGTTAGTGATTGTATAAATAGTATGGTCCGAGGATCTGATGGAATTCAAATAAATGCAGTTGTTATGAATTCACAGACCAAGGATGCAAATAATACATTTTCTTCGTAGATTTGCTCAATTGAACAACAGTAATACTTTCTTTTATATTCTTCTTATTTATTTAGATATCCCTATGTTGTCTCAACAAAGATTGCGTTATACTGCAGTGTGATATCACGGATAAACGACATACGATACGCGCGAGCAAGCTTTTAAGGTCAAACGGTCTCTTGCTCACAGCGGCCCTTTGTATTTTAAGAATTATAAATTTCTGTCTACTCAATCTAATAGATTCCATCATATATAATAAGTCTCTTTCGTTCATACATTGTAGTTTTCCATTCAAAATGCACAGAAGTATTTTTCTTTTGTGTTTTACGCAGCGATTTCTTGTTAAGTTAACCCTTTAACCGGCAATCGTACATATGTGTACGAAAAACACCAGCAGTGATTGAAAAAACTCTAGCTTTTACATATCTGGGCACATGATAGTAATGACTGCTTTTTATGGCAAAGTGATAATTTTCATAGCTTTAAAAGCCAACTAACTGGCTACAACTCTTGATTTCTGTTGCATATGGTTGTTTGTTCAGCAGCAAATCTGAAAATGCCTGTTTTCTACGTAACAGGACAACAACAAAAAACACACATCTTTGCCTCCATTTTTTTAATGAAAAAATAATTCTGACTTCAAAAATATACATTTGCAGCAAACTTCAACCCTATTCCCTTCCGTTCACCAAGGAAATTTCCCATCAATCATTCAGCAGACTCAGCAATTACTATTCGATTAGAGCTATGCTTGCAAACCTGTAATTTCCTCGTTGGTGACCGAAAGGGATGCTTGGGAAAAACAGTCATGGCGGCGGCATGAAAGGCTTCCTACCTTTATTCCAATGAAAGGCTTCCTACCTTTATTCCATATATTTTTTATAAGTGTCGAGCCACCCAATCCTGCCGGCAAAATGTTGCACCGATTGCATTCTTTGGAAGTCAGAACTCGTCCAAAATGCCTTGGCAGGTCTTGGAATCCACCCACAGAACGGCCAGAGAGACAACTTTACCTTATGAACCGCCATCTTTCGATTCGAATATTTCTGGCGTTCCAATCAAGACAAAATCATCTCTCACCTCTGGTTTCTTTCAGATGCTGGCCTCTACCCACCATTCTAGCTTAATGATGCCAGCCTGGGGGCTTCTGCAGTGAAAAATGACTCGAAAAATCACTTATAAACACAAAACGAGCCAAATCCAAGCCCAACAGCTCGCCTACGAAAGATGCAACTGCCGACTACTGACGTCACAATAAAAATTTGAGCCCTCGGTGTTTCGAAACAGCACACATTTTTACTTGAACTTCTTATATGCAATCACGAAGTTCTACAGAATGTCCAAGCCCAGAAAAAACCTTTAGAAAGTCACAGAAATCTGACGGTTAAAGGGTTAAACTTGATTTCGGTTCAATCGGGCCAAACAGACAAACCGAACAGTTCCGCCATGCCATGGCATAAAGCGATGTCACGCCATCGCTTAAAAAATATTGAAAATAGATCCTGAGACATTCATTTTAGTGGCTAAAATTTTTTTAAGGTTAACATTTTTACGGCTTTCGGTAATTAGATTCTTTCATTTTTAACGCTTAACGGCTGAATTTTTGGCTGTTTTACGGCTAATCTCGTTGAGACCTTCATGACTAAGAAGAAGTTGTGCTACGAACAAAACACGTGAAGAATATTGGCCAATTGTTTTCCAAGATGCACCGTCCGGGTGGACTCGGTTTTGTCTCGGGCGGGCTAGGATTTAACTCGGGGCGTTCGGATTTGAGTCGGGAGGGCCCTGTTTTGACACGGGCGACCTCGGATTTGATTCGGGCAGGCTCGGTTCTAACCCAAGCAGGCTCGGATTTGACTCGGCCATCCAATTAACTCAAATACTTGGCACCAGTCCATCTTACTTGCATCAGCTTAACAGTCCCTTTCACTGGAGTCTCTGTGCCAGGCGGTGGCTTGGAGTTAGGAGTGATAAAACTGAAAGCTGTTATTTCGGTAGGTTCATCTGCAAATAAAAGTTAAGAAACTTGGTTTTAAAATCTTAATGAGGGATTGCAAATTTATTTTTGGGGGTTGGGTTGCAAAATTTGTTCACTGTACCAACTTTTAGGTTGGACCTCCTTTACAAAGGTGAAAAAATATAAATTCTTCACCATGACGAGTGCATGGTAGGATAACCGGTTACTAGTTACCAGTCGATGACCGTAACTGGCGGCCATCTTGAAGTGGGCGCAAAAGAAATGGCCCGTGGCGACGCGTTGCTTTACCAAAACCGTGTCTCTACAGAAAAGGGGAAGGTCTTCGACAAATAATAGCGAACGGACTTTTGTTTAGAGCGACGTCCAGGCGTAATAAGGTGCTGGAGTAGGAATAAGAACGAACAACCTGGGTTAACTTTGCTTTTCAACAGACCAATTTAATTAGCCTAGAGGTATCTCGGTATGGTAACGATAACTAATTTAAGAAGCTAGAGTGGAAGAAGTGTTGTTTAACAAAAAGGCTGCTTTACAGAAAAGGGGTAGCGTGAGATAAATACATGGGCACAATTCAGACCAGGGTCCGAGAAGCGTAATATTCTCTGACAAAATACTGGAGGAGGAATGTGAACTAACACTACTGGCAACGGTCCCACAAGCAACTGCGAGATGAGACTCGCCCAGTTTTCTTCTCTTTACATTTCAACAGACCAATTCGATTTATTACGCCGTATAGGTACGGTGAAAATAATAACGAATTTAAAAAGGACGATATAAATTATCCTGCAACAGTGTCTTAAGGGTTGGTCGGTACAATTTGAAAGCGTTTTAGATTATTAGATTGATTTTTTTTTTAGTAGTTTGATTACTTTTAGATACGTGTACTCGTTCAAATGAGAACTTATGTGCTCCTAGGTGTTACGTGTCTAAATAAAATTTGATTCATTTAAAACACTTTTCGGAAATACCAAATGGCAAGTACCTTGTTCAGAAACAGAGATCTTCGCGGCAGCAACTGTTGTTAGCATCATTATTCCCAAGGAAAAGAACAGCATTGTGGCTTCGGAATCCCTGTTAATACAAAAAAAAAAACAGAATTTAAAATAATAAGAAAAATAAGTCATCGGGTCCTTACGTTAGCCTGGGGATCTTTGCCTACACCTTTCAAGTTTCAGCTTGCAGTATCAACACTTCGATTATATAAGATCATTTAGTCACGATGGCTGCGATGGAGGCAAGCACGAAACACCAACGGAATCATTTTGATGAATACGTGTTCGAAAGGCGTGTTATCCCCTCAGATTTTCTTTAGTGAAATGTCACCTCAAATCTTTGTAATATGAGAAATACAGCACCTGTTTTTTTTTTTTCAGAGAGGTAAAAATGTTGATTGGGGTACGAGAAAACGCCAGCTACGATTTCGGAAAGGTAACAACTCGCACATTCGGGTAAAGAGATTTTGTTCCCTCGTATTAGTTTACACACTGTATTTGTTTAAAAGGCCCTGAACAATACTGAAAAACGGGCAATCCAAGACTTTTGACTAAATTTCCTCGCTGGGGGCTGGCCTGAACACGCAAGTCGCACACGAAGGGTTGCATATGACGAACGAGGCGGGCTCGTCACACTTCGTGTCCATTCGTCACGCATCGTGTCCGTTCGTCACCCATCGTTTCGCACTATCTTCGCTCTCTGACCAAGAATCGAAAAAACGCATATTCCTGTATATGCTACAGCTGAAATAGTATCCTTTCTTGTTTATTCAACAGGGAAAACTGAAGAAACAAACATCAACACGTTCACAAAAGAACGGAACGTATTCAAATTTACTCAGTTGTTGCGTGTCAAATGTGGCGACAAAATGTAAATTGTTTATGCACGGTTTTGACCAGTTTTGCATAAATAGAAGTTGACTGAACTTTTTTCTATTGAATCATAATTCCTTTAAATCAATAAATTTTATCTTTTCCACAAACGGGGTGGAAATTAGACTTATAGAGAGAAGAATTTTTTAATATTTTTCAACTGATAAGCAAGTTGCCACATCACGAGGTCAGATAAGGGGTCCTCTTGTCGAAATCTCGTTTTGCACCATCAATTTTGAGACGCGAGGTTTGTGCGTGTTCAGGTTTTTTGTACGCAGTTTAAGTATGAACGAAGAGCCTCTAAACTCTGAAGTGTTCGCCAGTACATTCAAAAGTTTGATGCGTCATAATTACATTTGAATTCAATTTGGTAAATAATACAGCCGTGACTCGTATCAAACTTGAGTTCAAGGCATCTCTGAAAATATATCTTACATTCGTTGTAGTCATAAAAGAAGCGACGATTTAAGTACAACTATTTACCTGTAGCTTAAGTAGCTTTAAAAAGTCCGTTAATGTTTCTTATTTCCTACAATGAACGCGAGCTAATAAGACTTGTTTTACAACCGAGATTAAACGTCTACACCAAGAGAATACTGTTATGCAACAGTTGGTAAACAACACACAACAGCTATATGCATCACACTTTTATACGAAGGTGTACGAATTCGTAAAAACGCACTTGCCTTCTAAAGAGGTTCTGTCTTGTATAGATAACAATTTATAGTATAGAAACGAATTAGGTCTTACCTTTCAGTGAAGGACGTGAAAGCAGAGCTTATACCGTACACAACAGTCGGAGGTGGAGTGGCGCACAAAAGAATGTTTGCGTTACTTATATACAGCTTTCACAAAGGATTTGAATTAATTGACATCCCCTGTGCATAACTTATCTCTTATATAGGCACGCAAAGCGTGCTTGGACAATTTGCTCTGCTGGTAAATCAAAAGTGTTTTAAAATCACTGATTGTCTTGGCATATTCAATTATTTCTCAGAGGGATTTAAGGAATGTCATCATTCAATGCATTTTTCTTTCTTTTTCCTGGCCTTAAGCGCACCAAGTGATCTGCAAATAACTGGCTACAGGATTCAAACAAGTAGATAAGTAAGGCTGCAAGACCTTACGGCTGGGCTAAAAGCCTTTTTAAATTTCCAGTATTTTGACAGACAGGGAATTGAATTGTCCATAATGATCTCCTTATGCACATTACCGTCTGGCAACCATTTTGCTACAAATAATATCCTGCTGCTTACGCGTTTTTATGTCCACTTCCGAAAAAATGGCGGCTCGTTTCCCGGAGTTCTCGGAGAACGATTTCAAATTTCGATTCTAGATACTGAACCAAAAATAAGCTCCGTGATCGAAAGGTAAAGTAATTATCGACCTCTGTTATCGCAAAATATCGTGATTTGTCAGTGTCCGAGAGAGACCTCTACTCTTTTCGGTGCCTATAGCTAGTTCGGAGATCAATCCTCGCGAATTAATTACCCGGGGGGGGGGGTACTCCCATAAATTTCGGATAGGGGTGTGCCGCCCAGGTTCTTAAACCCTGACCCTATTTAAGGATAAAAAGCTTTTTAAGGCCCAAAACTGAAAAATAACACCCTATTCAAGGGAAGAAGAAACGTTTCGTGACGACGCAAATAACGGCTAACCGTGCACAGCAAAACACAAATCTTTATAAAATCAAAATCGCTTTACTAACACTTAAACGGATACCTTTTTACGTTTAGCTGAGCGTTTTTTTAGCTGATAGAATTTAGGTACCCTATGTAAGGATCACACTGGGAACACATTGCCAAAAGGAGCAAAAAAGGTACCCTATTTTAAGGACTGAGAACCCCAAAAACCATACCCTATTGGGCGGCACATACCTATATAGCCCATATATGGGAGTACCCCCCCCCCCCCGAATGAATTATTGGCCTGAAATGATTGATCTGCTCGCCGCTGACAAATTACGATATTTTACTCAACATCGTGCAATAATTGTTTCAGTGCGATGTGCTTTACCGTTGCTCAACAAACTTTTTCACAAGTTTTCTGTCGTAATATTATTATTTGTTTGACGAACACGCTTCCTTGCAAAGTTCAATATGATCAAATAGACACTTGTTACATCGTATTTATCAACAAAACGTAGTGAAAATGTAAAATATTACAAGGTGACACTTGTAGAAAAGTTTGTTGGAAGGCCATGGTAAGGTGCGTCGCACTGTAATTGCGTGGTGTTCAAATGAAGTTTTAAACAAGGGTTAAATTAGCACTTCTCACTCGTAAAAACTTGTGTTGTTTAATCGTGCACATTTATTTCCTTTTTATAGCGTAACACAATTACAAATATGACCTTGTTTCTATGTTGTCTAATCTTAGATATCTACCATTAGTGGCAAAGATAGCCTAAAGGGTGGCGTAACACTTCTATTTTGAACCAATCAGGTGCCAAAGTTACAGACTTCATCTTGATTGGCTAATTGATGGGATCATGGAAGATAACACCGCATCCCAAACGAGCGCCCGCGTTGCCAGTTATCAGGCTCTCATTTTTCGCTGCTCCAGTGCCTCGACCCAGGTCGTCAGGTTTCTGATGGATCTGGAAACAAAAAGAATAGAACAGACCTTATTCGAGATAGCTGCCATGTCCGTATTCACATACCGTAAACCGGTTACTACGGATTAAAAAAACTGTGTGGCGGATTTTAGCTAAATTTAGGCATGGAAAATGGCCACCAAATTCGGTGAAATGAAGAACAACCGCATAAAACAATGAAAGGACATTTCAGTAACACAGAAAATACAAAAAGGTATAGATGGCCAAAAACGAAAAATATTAAAACGGATTGCTGTTGGGCTGCAGAACAGTTTTCAAAACTAATTTCGTTTGCTTGTAACTTTAAATTGTAACGCCCGGGGAACACATTTGGTTGTAATAAAGCTGTGGTTTTGTCATTTAGATCCGTAGAAGTAAGTTTCTTATCCAGTATTTAACAAAACTTAGCCATATAAACTTAATTAGCTCAGCCGTGACACAGTCCATTTAAGAAGCCTACTTTTGGAGCGTTACACAGATCTTTCGAACAGTCGTTACTTTAGGGTAAATTAGCAAAACGTGTGCCATTATGTGGTTCGATCCATTTAATAAAATAAAAATCATAGAGCTTCAGAATGGGTTTCACGTAAATTCATAAGATAGACTGCTCGAGACTGCGTAGCTGGCGGTCTTCCCGATAAAGGACCAAACTCGAATCTTGATCACTCCGAGCAAGAAAGGAAGCTACGAAGATCTGCTGACAAAGACTTCACACACGCGAAAAAAATGTTTTATTAAGATTCAACTATTGTAGACCGGACTATAAATAGTTATTATAGTTCTTCTTAGGCCCCATCCACACTAATCCGGATAAATTTGAAAACGAAACGCGGCATCGGCCCTAGATGAATGGCAAAGCATGCGTGCATTTACTGGAGTCCGTGCTTAATTTTTGTTTTTGTCCTTTTTGATTGGCTAGAGTGATTGCCTGGCTTTGGTTATCCGATACTGAATAGAAAACCGCTCTAAAACATAATTAAAAAACTTGGTATAGACAGGAGCACATTGTTATAGATTCCAATCGAACTGGTAATATATATAATAAGAATATACTTAATGTAAGGGAGTCGGACACTGTCACCAGTTTCACTTCAAAAGCTCTACAGCCTAAAGGAATATGGAACCTACGTATAGAAGTCCAAATTTGTTAAAAATCACCATGAAAGTGTACTGAAGCGATAAACAAGTGATATTATTGTGATGTAATCAGGAACTTTAGATCTCAACTTGAAAAAGTCAGGCTGATTTTTCCAAGTTTTGTCCTTGTGGACAGGTAAAACACCTGAAAATTATTATGGCACCCTTCTTCCTTCAACAACAATTAGCTATATATCTCCATCTTGATGTACTAAGTGCATTTCATGTACGAGAAGACATACTCGACAATTTTGTACATTTTACTGAAAAGCAAATCCCCGTGACAGTATCCCTTAATGTACATCTTACCACAAACGATCTTCCGATAACCGAGTTGGGTCCGACCAGAGAAATGAGATGATCTATTAACTGTGTGTTAATTACACCCATGTAGTCTGCCTTCAGGTTCCCTAAGTCCCCAACATGACTGTAAACAAGAATAACATTTCAATTTTCCTTTCTGACTGTGTTAAAGGTCCCTTGGAAACACAAGAATGGGAGGCACTAGGAGAGGCCCTGCCAGGGTAAATTCCGACAAGCGACATGGCCCAAAAAGTAGCGACAGCACATAAAATAAAATCGCGACAAACAGCAACCCTTATAAAAAAACTTAAATTCCGACAAGGACAAGCAATTTTCCTTCAATTTTACTACCGTCAGCGATTAAACAGCGACACGGGACATTTTTAAATTTAGACAAGCGACACGGGAACCCCCTGGCAAGGCCTCCTAGGAGATCCTAGGTGGCTTCTTATTGCAGTTCCCGAGGAGAAGACACCCATATGAAATGGACGGGGATGCTCGTCGAAAAATTTGAATTAAACTCCAAAGCAGACCAATCTAGGCGTGGCTCGGGCTCTTTTGACCCCTGAAGCTCCAACACTGTATGACAGTGTTTCTATTTTTTTACGTGCAACCCGAGACCTTGAGGGCTTACAAATTTGGCGTTCTCTCCTGAACATTATAAGAGAGACGACGAGCACCGTTTTCCCTTTCATATGGAAGCTTCGCTTCCCTACGGGGTATGACTGCTTATACTAAGGCTGGTTTCTAAAGGATGTAGCAAATAAGAATATTGCTACCTTCTTTTGGATTGGATAAACTCCATCACAAATACCTCCCCACCCAAATCCCCTTAGCCGTAGGCAGACGTCTCCCATTTTCTCAAGCGCCACTACGCTACGCCACTCTTTAACACTTTCTTCAGGTTGCCCCCGAAGTTTATAAGTACACATTAAATTTTACTCCTTTCCTGGAGAGACCGGAGAGACCCACTGTGAGAGATAAGTGCCCCCAAGAAGGCAAAACCTTTACCCACCTAAGCATAGCACTCCAACATGGATTGCTCTATCCGAAGTCCATCACAATAAACAATTAAGTCATCACGATATTCCATTTGACTTTTTTAAACACATATAGCAAAAACAGTTTTTGCGATGCGTACAATAACTTTCAAAATCTAAGGAAATCCAAGAAATCATAAAAAAATTACCTTGGTAGACGCACACCAAAGAAGTTATGGTAGACCACAAAAACGAACAGGGATAATTTTGTAAGATGGTAAAAAATCAAAGACATGATATGGCACTGATGCCAGTTTAAAAAAAGCAATGGGTCATATTAGGAACAAGGTAAAGGTAAAGTCTGTGTCCGAGCCATGAGGCTCATACAGCCGGAGCCTATCCCGGTATCCGTAGCATTAAGCGACTAGGAGTATTGCTACTCCCCCCTGGATGGGATGCTAGTCCATCGCAGGGTTACCCCCCAGCAGTAAATTCGCCGGTACCCATTTATACACCTGGGTGGAGAGAGGCACTGTGAGAGTTAAGTGTCTTGCCCAAGAACACAACGCAGCGCCCCGGCCAGGCCTCGAACCCGGGCCGTTCGATTCGGAGTCGAGCGCGCTAACCATTAGGCCACCGCGCCTCACAAAACTTGCGTGACGTAGCGCGATATTGCGTGGCATAATAACTGCGGATGCATTACCGTATTTGGTCTTGAGGTCCACCATGGGTCTTGTTAAATGGATTGTAATGACCTCCGGTACTTTGGCACCCTGAAAGATAATTACACGTATTCTTTATACCATTTTCGACAGAAAGGGCAACCCTTTAGTATACGTCCAATAGAAAATGGTATCCTTTCACGAACTTACAGAAGGGATACTGCATTTTTTTTAACTTAATTTTTTACTTCAATAACCCCTTAAAATACTTAAATTTGTAACATAGGGGGCAAAATTACTGAATGCTGATTGGCTGAGACAGAGCATTTTTCCTTAATTTTAGTAATTGCCCCGGGCAAAATTACTTTATCCTGATTGGACAAACAGGTGCTCGTTTCTGATTGGCTAAGCGCGCTGCACTTCGTTGGCTTCAAGACGGCGGGATTTTGAGCAGAATTTTCAAACACAGCGCTCGCTTGTACATCAATCTTTTCGAAATTTGACTTCAGTTTCCGCAGATATGTGATGAAAATGTCTAGACGTCAGACAAATTAAAGGAGGAACATCGTTTCCAGGGTTCCCCTTGACGGGAAGGAGAGGTCCCTGGTAATGAGGTTAAGCGAAGAAGCACCCGAGCCTTACCATCAGTAGTAGTATCGTTGCCTTCGTGAATATGGAAGCCATGTGTTGTGCATGGAGATAGACCCCAAATATACACACACATAGAAGTAGGGCCGCCACATGCCTGAGAAAAAATAACATATGGCATAAGTCCACTTACTTTATTTTAGTCGGAGAATTCGAACAAGTGCCAGTTTTGACAAATCTTCGCTGAAGTACTCGAAGTTTTTCCGAATTATTTCATCCAATCAGAAACTAGCGCGAGCGCTCACGAGTACTCCGAAAGCAATCGCCCGTGCAAATACGTCATGTTGCTTAGCAACTACTGGGGCGAAAACCGCGGGCTCGGTCACTTCTCGGAGAGGTGATTTCGTCATTAACTGACACTTGTTCCCCCGACTGATTTAGAGAGGAAGCCACATCAGCTCTAACTGGTGAATTTTGAAATGTTGGCTTCTGTGGAGGCCGGAGGAGAACCGGAGAAACACCCTCGGAGAGAGAATCGCGCCCAGAGGGGGGGGGGGGGGGGGTACTTCGGCTTGTAAATTAAGGGGATGATCGAAGGATTTTTTTGGGTTTGAAATTTTCGATTCCGGGATTTATTTGGGATGAAAAATTTGGCAAGTATTTTTTTGGGTGACTTGATTCAAATAGGGGATTTTTTGGGTATTAAAAACGAACTAAAGTGCTTTGGCGCGGCCTTGGCGTATTTATAGTATGATGAATAATCAAACTCGAGCGTTATTGCCCCTCCTGGCAATTTAGGGGTAATTTGACGAGGGATTTTTTAGGGGTTATTTTTGGTCCAGGGATTTTTTTGGGTAATGTCGGAAGACTTAGGGATTTTTTGGGGTCCTGAGTTTTGCCTTCATTCGATCATCCCCGTCATTTACAAGCCGGAGTACCCCCCCCCCCCCCCCCTGGGGAATCGCGAACCAACAACAAACTCAACCCACGTTTGGCAGCTAGCCAGAATCAAACCCGGGCCACATTGGTGGGAGGCGAGCGCTCTCAACACTTCGCCATCCCTGCCCCCCCCTCATTTATTTTCCCTTATACATTTTTTAGAGTGCACATTATGCGCTCAACGGTGAGTACAAATATCATAAGATATTTGTTCTTCAGAAGAGTGATGTTCAACAATTATGGAGGGTGGCATTGGGGCCTGTAAGAAACCGAAAAACCGCAAAAAAAATCTTAAAAAATCTTAAAAAACCGAAACACCGAAGTGAATTTCGATTAAAACCGAAAACCGAACATAACATTCCAAATTCCGAAGCTGTAACCTTAATTGGTACCTCGAGATTTTGAAAGAAGGAAGAAAGGGATTTTTTTTTTCACTGCTCTAACTTGCAATTTAAACATAAAAGCAGGTTTTCTTTCTAGCAGAATGATCTCAGAGAAACTGTTAACCAAATTGGAAAAACAGGAAACCAGATCAAATACCAAATCCGAAAAACCGCTAGTATTTTTACCGGAAACCGAAAACCATATGCTAATAGAAGGAAAACCCGAAAACCGAAGAAGACACCAAAACCGAAAAACCGATCTAAAAAATGGCCAAAACCGAGAAACCGAAAACACCAAAGTCCCTCTCATTATGCTGGGAAATTCCAATTTTCGACGAGCATCCCTTCGCCTATAATATAAGGGAATCAAACGCGCAAAACGGTTCATAGCCATGATTTCGTTTTTTGGGCTGTCACGCAAAGCGTTGCGTGAATGGCTCTCGGTGGGTTTAATAGAAGACAGACCATTAGAAAAGTGATGGGAGGGGTAGGGAAAAGAATAAAACAAAAAATAATGTAAGGTAAAATGTAAAGAAAAAAAATTCATGCAAAGTGGAAGGCAAATGAAGCAAAAATTTGTGCAAAAGAAAACGTCCTATAAAGCGCTAGAAATACCCGTCATTTTACACTTGATTAGATCATTTTTTTCGAAAAAAATGTATCGTGGAGAATACCGAAAATAGTATTTCCGAGCCTAGAGATTTCAACATTCCCCACCCCTCCTATCATTTTTCTAATGGTCCGTGTCCAGTACTCGGCAACAGTCCCTCTTACCGATTGTGTCATCTTAACTTTTCCCACGACTGCTTTTTCAGCTCCAGGTGGAGGCGCCGCATTACGAGTGATAAAGCTAACAGCTGTTACAATCCCATGAGCTAAAAAGAAAATAATGATACAGTAAAAACCCACGAGTATGAACCTGCTTTTCCAAAGTTAGCCTAAACAGATTCTTACATAAATGGTAATACCGTATTTACACGAATAAGTGCCGCCCCCTCATTAAGCGCCGCCCTCGCATAAGCGCCGCATTTGGGACAAAAAAGTTAATAAGCGCCGCAGTCTCGATGCGGCTCTTATTCGAGGAATGCCGTTTAACTTGGATATTTCTTTTCATCAAAAGAGATGTTTTTCAATTGAAAGGGATTGTTTTACCGCTCGCCCATTAGTTTTTACAATACGTAGTTTTGTAAACGTTGTGAAGGCTGCGAGCTTTGCTAGGACAGCTAGCGCCACTTCTCTCTTCAGCAAGAGACGAATACTGGCAATCAAAAGACGCTATTTTAAATTACTGTAAAAGATAAAATTCTTTGTGGCGTCCAATGTTTTAATAAGCGCCGCCCTCGAATACGCGCAGCACTTGAGGGGCGAAAAATTTAATACGCGCCGCGGCGCTTATTTGAGTTAATACGGTAAGCACAAATTTAGGCTATGTAGGTTCTTAATAGGTTCTTTTTTCTGAAGAAAAAATTTACATTGTTGCTAAGAATTTTTTTTAGTTATTGTATCAATAATAATTTTTATGATTTCAACATATTGGTATTTACACTGCAACTGGAGTGATAAGGCTCCTAAGCTATAAGCTTTAGGTGTCCTCAAAGAGGATCCAGAATAAACGTTAGTGCTTTTGCCTCAATAAATTTTGCAGTTTTTGAAAGCTAATATCTCTTTCAATACTACACTTAAAGAGCTGAAAATTTCAATGATTATTAAGTTTCATAAGCTCTTTAAACTTCTGGAGTTATTTTGAATATAGGAGGATGCCTTCTCCACGCAAAGTTGTATGCTAATGAAGCAAAATATACGCCCTTAACACGTCAATACCGTTCTGGCAAATCGTTGCAGACGGCGCAGCAGATGTTCCTAGTACCATCAATCCACAAGCAAAGAGCAGCATTGTCGTATCCATCTGAAAACAAGAGAACAAGAATTTTAAACGATGAGAAAAAACCATTTATATCCACTCAGTCTTGATAACTGTTCAGAACTTTGTATGAACTTTCAATTTCGAAGTCTCAATTCCAAACTAGACATATGAATTCAAGTTAAAACAAAGAAAATCATAGCCGCGAAGGAGCTTTGGATATCCGATCTTAAGCATAGATTTTAACAATTTTTATTTCTCCGTTTACTCCGTTATTTTTGCTTCGATTGAGAAAATATATCAAACACTCGAGTCAGTGTTTCATCGGCTATCCAAACACCTTGAATTTAGTGACAAATACTCCGCTGCGCGTCGTATTTTCAACTCTCTTCTCGATGTTTGAATATCCCGATGGAACACTGTCTCTCCAGTCTCGTGTTTGATATATTACTACAGTATTAATTCTTAATATTGCCTGATTACATGCATGAAGGAACTCCTTTCGTGTTCTTATCAGCTCTAACTGGTACCATAATATTTATATGTAGCAACCTGCACCATAGTTAATAGAGGGAAATGGTTAGGAATCTCGACAAAGTTCTTTGTTGTATGTTTTTGTTCGCTATTTTGGGGGTTGACCCTGCACAAAACCTGAGAAAATACAATAGGTGGTTACGTGTGTTCATGTAACTAACCAATAAAAACATTGGGATTACGTAATTCATGCATAGTGTATGAGCGCAAAACAAAAGATGTGCAGGGTCGTGGACCTTTCAACATAAATCTTGGCCTCTTTGTTTGCTCCTTTGATGTTTTCCGGGCTTCCTAACCGTTTCCCTATATTAACTATGTTCAAACACACTTACCATAAGTCCTCGCGTGCTACGCTCGCACCCAGTTCTCTGGTCCGTGTCGACAAAATAATCACAAATTACATTTTTTTTATGTCTGAACAGCCTTAACCGCCACCGTACGTTATCTTCGATGACGGCGTTTGTTATTTCTTCACGGCAACACAAAACGCTACTTTGGCGGCTAAAAATATTCATGTTTTGTTCTGAACTTCCTAAGTGAAATAAAAGCGAGACGACGAGCAGCCCCGTCCCTGCAGATGGGGGCCTGGCATAGAGGCACCAAGTCCAGAAATATCTTCTGTTCTAATAGATGCTGGAACCGTTTCTATGCTACGTTTTCAACAGCGACAGTTGAAGAAACAAACATCTAGACACAAATAAAAGTCAAACTTATTCATATATACATTGCAGTGGTATAGCGAGTGGTAGAAAATCGGTAAAAATGGTATCACACAGGTGTGGATAAAAATGATATCCACACAAGTGTGATATAATTTTAGACCAATCAGCTCGCAGTTTTTTTCATGTTCCAATACTCGATGATCCAAAGTTTATCGATATTTAGTCGAAACATCTTCGGATCTTCCTCGGCAATCTTTGGTAATCTTCGGAAATTTAAGGAAAAGTTCGGAAAATGTTCGGAAACATTCGTACGACCTTCGGACAACATTTTGAAAATCTTCAGAAATCTTCGGAAAATGATCGGAAATTTTCGGGAAAATCGTCAAATACATCATAATTAGAAGGTTTGTAAACAGAATAATACATGGTTGCTTGGAGATATAAAGTTTATCTTCTCGTGTTCAAAACAGAAATTTCACTCGTGAAATATCGGTTTGAACACGAGAAGATAAATTATATATCTCCGTGCAGCCATGCATTATTCTCTATGTATCCGGCGAATCTACCAGTTGAGGGGTGTCAAATGTGAACTTATATGGCTACGAATTGTAAATGTTTATACACGCAAGAATGACATCTTTTTCAAGTATTGGAATCCCCTTTCCTTCTAATCGCTATAAGCGTCAAGAATTTTATATTTTGGCACGTAAAATCGCCTAATGTTTTCATTAAAAGCTCATCTCTCACGCTCAACAAACGTGCCATGTCATGACGCCTCGTGTTTATAAATTGGTCAGAAATGGGCCCACTCGCTAATATCCCATTTTGCATGTATACGATCGTACCTTAACCGAGCAAGAGATGTACTTATTGGTGTATAAACAGATCAATATATATTCACACCTAACCGTAGATATGTGTTGCTAAAACCTGCCTCGTCTAAGAGATATGTTTTGTAGACATAACAAGTTAAAGCATGCAGGACATAGAAAACAAATTAAGAAAAAATATATCTGACCTTAGCGGTGAAATGCCGGGTGAACAACGTTTTCTTTACACAGCGACTGGCGATCATGAAAGCACGGCACACAAAGGGCTGTCTGCGCTTTTTGACTTGATTTTAACAAAGGATTTGAATTAGGAATTAATTTGAAAGTGAAAATACATTGAAACCTGTCGGCGTGGAGAGCATATTCGCTGGTGAATCTAGTGTCCGCTTAATTCAGGGTGTCCGTTGAAAACAGGTTCCCGTAGAATACGGCTCCTACTGAAAATGGCATTTACTACTGTATTGGCCCGGGGGGGGGTACTACCATACGTGGCCTATATAGGTATGTGCCGCCCAATAGGGTATGGTTTTTGAGGTTCTCGGTCCTTAAATAGGGTATCATTTTTTCTCCTTTTGGTAATGTGTTCCCGGTGTGATCCTTAGATTATAGACGAAAAAAAGTATCTTAAAACTGAATTTTCTGTTCAGGTATTAGAAAAGCGATTTTATAAAGACTTGTGTCTTGCCGTGCGCGGTTAGCCGTTATTTGGGTCGTCACGGAACGCTTCTCCTCCCCTTGAATAGGGTGTCATTTTTCGGTTTTGGGCCTTGAAAAGGGTATCAATTTTCGCTTTCTTTATCCTTAATAGGGTCAGGGTTTAAGAACCTTGGCGGCACACCCCTATCCGACATTTATGGGAGTACCCCCCCCCCCCTTTTTTTAATTTAGCATTTTATATATAAAGACTACATCACAAGGTTAACGTGATCAAAAAAGAATAACTTTAGATACGAACAAACGGCTGAATGAGACACAAGAGAGTGGCCTACTTTTTGGAAATCAAGAACGCGAACAAAGAGATGCGTTTAATGTTTAATGGTGAGAGTTCTCAGACGTGAAAATACATTGAAACCTGTCGGCGTGGAGAGCATATTCGCTGGTGAATCTAGTGTCCGCTTAATTCAGGGTGTCCGTTGAAAACAGGTTCCCGTAGAATACGGCTCCTACTGAAAATGGCATTTACTACTGTATTGGCCCGGGGGGGGGGGGGTACTACCATACGTGGCCTATATAGGTATGTGCCGCCCAATAGGGTATGGTTTTTGAGGTTCTCGGTCCTTAAATAGGGTATCATTTTTTCTCCTTTTGGTAATGTGTTCCCGGTGTGATCCTTAGATTATAGACGAAAAAAAGTATCTTAAAACTGAATTTTCTGTTCAGGTATTAGAAAAGCGATTTTATAAAGACTTGTGTCTTGCCGTGCGCGGTTAGCCGTTATTTGGGTCGTCACGGAACGCTTCTCCTCCCCTTGAATAGGGTGTCATTTTTCGGTTTTGGGCCTTGAAAAGGGTATCAATTTTCGCTTTCTTTATCCTTAATAGGGTCAGGGTTTAAGAACCTTGGCGGCACACCCCTATCCGACATTTATGGGAGTACCCCCCCCCCCCTTTTTTTAATTTAGCATTTTATATATAAAGACTACATCACAAGGTTAACGTGATCAAAAAAGAATAACTTTAGATACGAACAAACGGCTGAATGAGACACAAGAGAGTGGCCTACTTTTTGGAAATCAAGAACGCGAACAAAGAGATGCGTTTAATGTTTAATGGTGAGAGTTCTCAGACGTCTGTGAAAGCGCGAAAAGAAACACCTCATATCAAACAACAACCCGCATTCCCCGTTCCCGAGCTTCCTTGCGCTTACTCCGACTGGGCCCAGTGGATATGTACACGTTCTATGTGACCAATATAATGACATAGCAAAAGCATAAACATAAGGAAACCTGGAAGACATTGGTCTTTATGGTGTTTACGTTGTTAGTGTAAGCTAGGCTTTCGCTGAATTTCAGCTAATTTCCGTCGGCGTTCTGCAATTTCATTGGAAATGGGCCCACATCTTGAACCACTGAAAGAGTTGCAACGTTTCTTCAATAACTCGCAGCCGAGTATTTTACAAGGTTTGGTCTTTGATAATGCACATTTGTCTTTAATACGCAGCGAGTATTTCGGCGTGAGTGGCAGCTTTTTATCTTCCATGGACTCGCACAATGTTTGATATTCTTGATTTATTGGAGAATGGTATCCGCTGGCTAAATCGCTATCCAGTGGATATGTCTACAAAACGTACTAGTTAACCAGGCTTTGGCTGAATCCTAGCTGATTTCCGACGGCGTTCTGCAATTTCATTGGAAATGGGCCCACATCTTGAACCACTGAAAGAGCTGCCACGTTTCTTCCATAACTTGTCGAGTATAACACAAGGAGCGGTCTTTGATAATTCACATTTCTTTTTCATAAGTAGCGAGTATTCCGGTTTCAGTGGCATCTTTGTATCTTCCATGGACTCGCACAATGTTTGATATTCTTGATTTATCTTTCTGAATGTTTTCAAATCTTCATAAAATGTGAAACCCGCTTGACGAACTTTTTTGTGTGCACTTGTGACTAAACTTGCATTTCTGTTTGGCCAGCCAAGGCAAGTCTATACGCAAGATGATTTTGCCACTACTTGGGTCCACATGCATTACAGTAAAAACCCGCGTATAAGAACCTAGGTTTTTTCAAGTTACCCTAAACAGGTTCTTATATAAATGGTGTTTAGTGTAAAATTAGGCTAACTAGGTTCTTAATTAGGTTCTTAACTTTTGTTCAAGAAATAAAGTAGAATTTTTAAATGATCTGGTCTTTAATGTCCAATAACAGTATTCTTGGAGGCTTCAGTAAGCAAAATACTATACTATTCCACATCTCCCATAATACACTTTGTTTGCCCCCGACCCCCAACCACTCCGCCCCCCCCCCCCCTCCCTTGGGACGACTGTTTGTCTCAAGAGAAATTAAAAACAATGGCTGCGGTCACATCTACGACGTAACTAAAGTTTAACTATAGTTAGTCTCAAGTTACGTGACGTCATACCTAACTAAAGTTAGTGCTTTCTGTCGTCTTTGCGGTCACACCAATGCAGTTAGCTATAGTTAGTTCTGATTAGGTTGTGAATAATTTGGTATTTAAATTAGTTCATGACAGCCCTTGTTGTTGATCTGTGTCCAGTTGTTCTTCTATTTTTTCTATTTTTGCACGGCATTTCGGCGTTGAAGAACATAAAATGAAGTAAGGATGCTAGAAACCGAATAATTCAAGCTTTACTTCTGGTAACATTGATGATATGTAATTTCTTGGCATGTTGTTTTTCTTGTTTTCCTTCCCTTGACGCTTTGTTTTGCATATTTATGTTCATCTCGCACGTGCGAAAAGACTTGTCGCATTCTGATTGGCTTTTCGTTTGTAAACTTAAGACTAAGGGCCTGTTTATATGGAGGAGAGTTGTCCCTGGTAGGAGGGCTACCCTCTCCCCCGAGCTATCTTTTGCCGAGCGTTTATATGAAAAAGTTGTCCCTGTTGACCGAGCCAAAACTTGGCCCTCTCGGTTCAAAAGACTGGCGAGAGTTGTTTTGAAACATCTATTATGTCTGCCTTTTTTAAATAAGGTACGCTGAAACATCGACCACGACCATTTTTTGGACAAATTTACCGCCGAATTCGATTTCAATGTATCTGCAATTTTGTTTTGGTCGACGGCAGCGTTTGCGCATGCTCTGTATGTGTCAACTTGTCCCTGGTAGGCGAGGCGAAAATAACCAAACTGTTTATATGGAAAAAAGTTGACTCGCTCCCCAGGGTCACCCTACCTTCAAAGCGAGTGACCCTCCACCCAGGGTCACCCTGCCCCCCGAGCCAACTTTGCAATTTCTCATATAAACAGTTCGCAGCTATTTATAAAGAAACGTAAGAAAAGCTATCTCGCCCGCCCGGGGTGGCTCGGTATGGAGGGTAACCCTCCTACCAGGGACAACTCTCCTCCATATAAACAGGCCCTAACCCATGAACCTTGCTTGGGTATAACTATAGTTAGTGTTTATTGTTTTGGATCAGCGAGGCGTAAATTTTCTAACTATAGTTAGGGCGAACAGAGTGGCGGTCACATTACCGAAATAGCTAACTATAGTTAACGCCGTCTTAACTATAGTTAGCAGTCTAGATGTGACCGCAGCCAATGCTTATGCAAAATTTGGGGGTGGGCAAACAAAGTGTATTATGGGAGATGCGAACGTGGCATATTAATGTAGCTTGAGCACGGCGATAAACTTGCTTAAAAGTCGGTCGGTTGGTTTCACTGCACAAATAAGTGCCTCAGAATTCACAATTAAGCGAGAATCATGGCAAAATTTCGCTTTCTGAGACACATTAATCACAAGTCACGGAATATGCAAGCTGCAGCTGTTCTGTTGATGATTTCAGTTTGTGTGTGCATTCTTGTGTTTATCTACGCGTATGACTTAAGAACAAGATTTGATATCGCTTTAAGGTGAGTATGGTTTTAGTTTTCGATCACAATATATACCTGTTTCTTTTCGGAAAGTCGACAGAAGCGTTAACTAGTACACACACCCGCTAGTTTAGTACGGCGCCGGCGGGCACCGGCTGACATACAAAATGACTCAAGAAAAAAGTTTGAACCCGCGAACTTTGAAATATGGTACTGTGATTACTGTAATTACTTAAAAATAATTGTAAAGAACCGCGATGTGAAGTTGATTGATAAACACTAGATGCAAAGATCGGTTAATAGGATTTTCTTTGGGCTGCAGCTGTCCGCTTACGGGAGCTTAGTCTCTGAAAGTGTCCGCAGCTGCTTACGGGAATGTCCGCTTACGAGAATGTAAAAATACAGAGTTTGTTTGGGAGTTAAAACGTGGTTTTAAACAAGGCGGTCGTAAGTAGAGTTGTCCGCTTGCGAGAGTGTCCGTTGAGAGAGCTTCGACTGTAATTCGTTGTTAGTCAGATTTGTTCATGCATAATATCATACACTGTTGGTGGATTTGTGGAAAAATCTCGTGGAAAAGGCTCATTTTACTTTTGAAACCACTGGACCGACAGGCCAGTTCAGACTAATGGAAAGCGCCCTAAGATTTTTTTAAGGGTGGCTTTGTAAGGAAATTAAGAAATTAAGTGTTATCATTTGAACCGAATCCAGACAATTTGGGCTTCCACGATTCTTGCATTAGTAATAATTGTATTCTGTCTTGAGCATTATTATATTGTCTCTTCAAAATAAGAGAGAATACAATATAGATGTTTCGCATAAACCCACTTCATATGCTAATGATCCGCTATTAGTGGATTTAGCAGAAATACCCAGGAGACTAGCCTTTCCTTTGTTAAAGGATCGACGTGAACAGAACTTTGTTGGGCAGATTGTTAAAATGGCGTTATAAAAAAAACAACTTAGCAGTTGGAAACCTATGGCGTCAGACTCTATTTAATAGAAATGTTAAAATGTAAATGTTAAATGCGCCGATGATTGAAAGTTTTTCTCAGACGTTTCGGGGCTACTGCCCCTTCTTCAGTTGAAAATGTAACGCCAGTTAACGGAAAAAAGCACGTGCGCGTGATCAATGTTTGAAATTAAAAATAACAAATTAAACGTACGCCACGGGCGCGCGCGCTTGTTAGAGTGAACATAACAGATTAAATAAAGCCAAAGTCCACATTCAAGCCACGAGGTCGCAGAGTCTTGTAGCGGAAAATAAGCTTTGCCTCAAGCCGTTTTCTTTCCATGGTATCAGTTAGTCCGGCACGGAGCACTGACACAAGCATGTCGTTCGTGCCATGTCCTGGCAGATTAAAATGTTCAGCCACTGGAGTATCGCTTTGTGTGGTGATGGATCTTAAGTGTTCTCTAAACCTATCAGCCAGTCGTCGGCCAGTTTCCCCGATGTAGCATTTGGCGCACGCGCGGCATTGGATTATATATACAGCATGCGTTGTGGTGCAGGTGTATCTTTGATGGACATGGATTGATCCGCCACGTGCGTTAACCACCGGAGTAGCGTTGGTGTAGTCGCAGGTCTTGCAACGGGGTCTCGCACAGGGGAATGTTCCAAAATCCGCGCGGGCATCATTCGTTTCGTTTCCTAACGTGCTCCGAACCAAGGTTTCGCGTAAGTTCGAGTCACGGCGATATGCACATAGAATTCGCACAGGCTGTAATATTTCACCTGTTTGAGGGTCGTCTTTCAGGGAAAAGGGAAAAGTGAGAAGCTTAACGCTTTATTAGATCCACCCTCGCAGAGTTCCGAGAACGACTTTGACTCCGTACCTGAAGCAACGACATCCAAATTGGTCGTTACTATTCCAGAAGATCTGCAACTTACAGACCCAGAACGATCCGTCCTCAGCAAAGGGCTTTCATACGTACCAGTGAAACCACGGACGGATGAATACGACACTAAGGCAGACTGTGAGCGCTTCTATCGCCGTCTCCGTCTCACGGCACATTTCAATAACAATCCCTCGGAGCCTGGTAGCGGGAATTCTCAGCCGGTTTCAGTTGATGAGTCTGAAGATAAATCCTTTGAGTCCCTCAAGCCCAAAACCTCAAGCTGGACTCCACCACCTGGCAGGTTTGCTGCTTTGGATTACTACATAAGCAAATGACGTCGTGAGGTAAACAGCATCAACTTTAAAGAGAGACTCAACCGGAAAAATCTAACAACAGAAGAAATTGCCGCCCTCGCATCCCTGCGGCGTCGTGATGACATTGTTATCAAACCGGCCGACAAAGATGGTGCAGTTGTTGTATGGGCACGCCAGCTATATGTACAAGAGGCAGAAAGACATCTCTCCGATGCGAATTTCTACAGACAACTTAGCCATGACCATACCAACGAAAACAACGAAAGAGTTCAGGTGGTGGTTAAGGACGCGATTCAATCTGGTGAACTCCCAGCATCAGCGTCTTACCTTATTATAGACCAGCCACTTACATCCAAGTTTTACCTGCTGCCCAAGATCCATAAGCCTGGTAATCCTGGTAGGCCGATCGTATCCGCCTGTAATTGCCCAACGGAACTGATTGCAACTTATTTGGACCGAATTACTACACCTTTGGTTCACAATCTCCCCAGCTTTGTAAAGGACACAAATCACATGCTTCAAATTGCCGAGTCATTTCGTTTCCCGGAACTCACCAACTACGTGTTCACAATGGATGTAAAATCACTCTATACCGTGATACCCAACCAGGATGGTCTCCTTGCTCTTGAACACTTCCTGGACAAGCGTTCTGTCCTTCAACCGCCCACGCATACTCTACTGCGCCTAGCTGAACTTGTATTGACCCTGAACACTTTTACATTCAATGGCAACTATTACGAACAGGTTGGAGGCGTGGCTATGGGCAGTAGATTTGGTCCAAACTACGCCTGTTTGTTTATGGGTCATATATAGGAACAAATCTTTGAACAGTATCCGGGCAGGACACCAGACCTATTCAAAAGGTACATCGACGACATCATGGGAGCAGCCTCATGCAGCAAGAGAGAGATTGAAGATTTTGCATCGTTTGTGAACAATTTTCATCCGAATTTGACATTCACGTGGTCCATTTCCGAAGAAGCAGTGTCGTTCTTAGACCTTTGCATCAAACCTTCCGGGCATCGACTGACAACAACCATCCATTACAAAGAAACTGACACCCACTCATACTTGAATTATTTCTCCTCTCACCCGGTCCGCTGCAAAAAATCAATCCCTTTTAGTCAGCTGCTCAGGTTGAAGCGCATTTGCAGTGAAGCCGACGACTTCAATGAGAGGAGCAAGGAGATGTTCAGTTATTTCTTGGATCGCAAGTATCCACCACATGTTGTCAACCATGCCTTGAATCAAATTGCATCATCTCTCGAGAGGATTTCCTACAAGAGACACCAACACAAAGAGCACCTCAGCAACCAACAATCCCGCTTGTACTCACGTACCACCCCTCGAATGCACGAGTCAAGAAAATCATGACAAAGAATCTGAACTTGCTGAAAGACGACCCTCAAACAGGTGAAATATTCCAGCCTGTGCGAATTCTATGTGCATATCGCCGTGACTCGAACTTACGCGATGCCTTGGTTCGGAGCACGTTAGGAAACGAAACGAATGATGCCCACGCGGATTTTGGAACATCCCCCTGTGCGAGACCCCGTTGCAAGACCTGCGACTACACCAACGCTACTCCGGTGGTTAACGCACGTGGCGGATCAATCCATGTCCATCAAAGATACACCTGCACCACAACGCATGCTGTATAAATGCTGTATATATAATCCAATGCCGCGCGTGCGCCAAATGCTACATCGGGGAAACTGGCCGACGACTGGCTGATAGGTTTAGAGAACACTTAAGATCCATCACCACACAAAGCGATACTCCAGTGGCTGAACATTTTAATCTGCCAGGACATGGCACGAACGACATGCTTGTGTCAGTGCTCCGTGCCGGACTAACTGATACCATGGAAAGAAAACGGCTTGAGACAAAGCTTATTTTCCGCTACAAGACTCTGCGACCTCGTGGCTTGAATGTGGACTTTGGTTTTATTTAATCTGTTATGTTCACTCTAACAAGCGCGCGCGCCCGTGGCGTACGTTTAATTCGTTATTTTTAATTTCAAACATTGATCACGCGTAGGTGCTTTTTTCCGTTAACTGGCGTTACATTTTCCGCTGAAGAAGGGGCAGTAACCCCGAAACGTCTGGGAAAAACTTTCAATCATGAGGAGGCATTTGAGGAGGCAAGCGTGGCCGAGTGGTTTAGGGCGCTTGTGTTGTAATCTGGAGGTCCCCGGTTTACCTTATTATAGGAAATTAACGCGTCATGAAATTAACGCGAATTTCACATTTTCGCGTTAATTTAAGTCGCGTTAATTTTTGTTAACGTTAATTTCCGCGCCGTTAATTAAGTGGAGCGTTAATTTCCATGACGTTAATTTCCATTATTTTGGCCCCAATTTTTCGTTACAGTCCAGATGTTCTTGACTCCAAGGAAAAAGCATAATTTTATCTTGCCACTATCATTGATACTGCGAAGAACGCTCAAAGTGGGAAAAGTACCACGAACATTGTTTTCGTTTAAGATTATACGCCTACAAGTGTTGAACTAAACTTGTCCCTGTTGTGTACGTCGCGTTAATTTCCATTATTTTGAAATTTTACCCCCTCTTTCGCGTTAATTTCCTTTATTGGGAAGTAATTTTTCTTAAATTCGCGTTAATTTAAGTCGCGTTAATTTCCTATAATAAGGTAAGTCCTGCCCCTGCCACTAGCTGGATTTGTTTCTCGGTTGTCCCGAATTCAAATCCTCGATCACGCTTTGTACATAGCCAACTAGTCTGCCTCCTGCCAGCTGGGATTTTTAACCTTGTTATGTTCATTTAACTATTTGTTTCCTCTGTTTCAGTGGCATGCCTGTAAACTAGCTATCTCGAAGAGATAAGAAGCTAAGTGCATGACCACTATAAACAACATTTATTTTATTTTTATTATTTTTTATTTAATCATCGGCGCATTTAACATTTACATTTTAACATTTCCATAAACTAACTATATGCGCTACACAGCCACCCGAAATTTCACCTTGGAGATTTCTAGTTTAATAAGACTCTATTTAAACCGAGTTCCTGCAAAAGTAAAGTTGAGTGAACATAAAAAAGCGTTGAATGTTTTGTGGGAATATGACAAAAAATTCGGAAAGAAATATGATTTTGGTAACACGAAACATGCATGAGCGCATACATATACCGGTCGCAAGAATTTTTTTTATTTTTTTACTGCGAGTCATGGCCTAGCCGTTAGTTGTTGTTGTTGTTGTTGCTTTTCTTTTTTGCCCGTCGCATTTCTGAGCAAAATAGAACGCTTTCATTTTAATTGACAAGAAAATGATTGTCTTGAACAAAAACAACGGCTTGTGCATGTTACTTTGCAATCAAAACTGGGGAATTCTACTAAATCCACTAATAGTAGATGATTAGCATATGGAGTGGTCTTATGCGAAACATCTCTAATAAGAGAATTAAAGAAGGATTATTACCTATTCTTGTTCGTTGAAGTAAAACGAATGAGGGCAATAAAATTATCGAATAAAACCACAGGAAATTTAGGCCCCGTCCACGTACACTGACCCGGGTAAATTTGAAAACGGAGAAATTTGAAAACGCCGTGTAAAATGTTTTCCGTCCACATTAACCCGGGTAAATTTAAAAACGACGCATGGAGACTTACAACGCATGCACAGAGCTATTGCTTAGCTAATTAAACCTTTTGTTTTGACAGAAAACACATGACAATTTGACGAGCGTCTATTTGGAGAGCGTTTTTGAAAAGTACCGTTTTCGGTGACCAAAAACGCCGGTTCAGTGTGCACGGTTGGCCTATTAAACCGGGGAAAAAAGATGCGTTTTCAAATTCACCCGGCTGTGGACGGGGCCTTAGTTCCATCTGCGAGTTACACCGAGTGAAAAAATTTATCAGTTTCCAATTCTACAGCTGATCAGAGTCCCCCAAAAAGGGGGGAGGGGAGACGGAGCACGGCAGGTCCGTTGGCCCTGACATTTTTGCCCTGCAGCCTAGAACTGCAACGTTTTTCTGTGTAGAACCCTAAGTAAATATTTTTTGCTGTAGACCATGGTTGATATTGCTGCTTTTCCATCCGTAGATCAAATCCAAAGCCAGTTGCTATGATGCAGCAAAAAATCACCGCAACAGACGAATTACCTGCACGGATCTCAAGCTGTCAACCAATAAACCATATTTATTTCCTCAGAACACATAAAACTGCTTCCAGCACAACGTCGACAATTCTTCTTAGTTATGGAATCAACAAAAACCATACTATTATTTTAGATCCTGATCTAGCAGATAGACAATGGCCGGCGCTTCTTGAGTTAAACAAAGTCTCAAGTCTGGTGCAAAGCGACGCAGCAAAGATTTTTTGCACCCACATAAGATTTAATAAAGAACCGATAAACTCAGTTTTCCCTAAAACAAAAGCAAAATACATAACTATCATTCGCAACCCTGTCGATCGTTTTAAATCTGCGTGGATGTTTCACAGGATAGTGGAACAAGCTGGCATTTCAAACAACAGTTTCACAATAAACACATTTCTGAAGTCACCAAACGCTTTAAAAGAAATGGGGAAAACACTTAATAAGACCAAGCAGATATTGAATTGTTTTTCGAACCCAAATTTATTTGATATGGGTTTCGAGCGAGAACATTTTCAGAACATGACATTAGTTAGGAGTTACATCGACAAGATGGACCGAGAGTTCGACTTGGTTATGATAACAGACTACTTTAATGAATCACTTATATTACTTAAACGATTGCTGTGCTGGGAATTTGAAGACATTGTGTACATCAAGTTAAGAGTAAACAAAAGAACATTAGAGTTTGAAGAAGATGTGAAGAAAAACACCTTAACTTGGAATCATGCAGACGCCATTCTATTTGATCATTTTAATAAAACTTTCTGGGGGAAAGTACGTCAAGCGGGTTCCACATTTTATGAAGATTTGGAAACATTCAGAAGGATAAATCAAGAATATCAAACATTGTGCGAGTCAACGGAAGATAAAATAATACCGAAGACCTTGCTGCGCATTAGAAGGAAATGTACATTATCAAAGACCGCTCCTTGTATTATTCTTGACAAGTTATGGAAGAAACGAGGCAACTCTTTCAGTGGTTCAAGATGTGGGCCCATTTCCAATGAAATTGCAAAACGCCGACGGAAATCAGCTAAGATTCTGCCAAAGCCTGCTTTACACTAGCAACATAAGAGATTAAAGAAAAGACCTGAGTTCCTCCTTGATGTGATGTCGTTTTGTTTATGTTTCTGCTACGTCTGTTGATACATGGTTGCTTGGAGATATAAAATTTATCTTCTCGTGTTCAAAACCGATATTTCACTCGTGAAATATCGGTTTGAACACGAGAAGATAAATTATATATCTCCGTGCAGCCATGTATTATTCTCTATGTATCCGGCGAATCTACCAGTTGAGGCGTGTCAAATGTGAACTTATATGGCTACGAATTGTAAATGTTTATACACGCAAAAAATGACATCTTTTACAAGTATGGGAATCCCCTTTCCTTCTAATCGCTATAAGCGTCAAGAATCTAATATTAAACACCTAGAACCGCCTTCAATAAAGTTTTCATTTAAAGGTCATCTCTCACGCTCAACAAACGTGCCATGTCGTTACGCCTCGTGTTTATAAATTGGTCAAAAATGGGCCCACTCGCTGATTTCCCGTTTTGCATATGCATGTATACGATCGTACCATAACGAGCAAGAGATGTACTTATGTAACAATAGGTATATAACAGATCAATATATTCACACCTTACCCTAGATATGTGTTGCAAAAACCTTCCTCGTCTAAGAGATTTGTTTTGTAGACATAACAGATTAAAGCATGCACGACATAGAAAACGAATTAAGAAAAAATATATCTGACCTTAGAGGTGCCAATGCAGGGTGAAAAACGTTCTCTTTACACAGCGACAGGCGATCGTGAAAGCATAGCTCACAAAAGGCAGTCTGCGCTTTTTGACTTATTTTAAAGGATTTGAATTAGAAATTAATTTGAAAGTGTATATACAGGCGAACCAGTATTTGGAGAGCATATTAGCCGGTGAATCTAGTGTCCTCTTAATTCAGGGTGTCCGTTTAAAACAGGTTCCCGTAGAAAACGGCTCCAAAAATGGAATATGCTATTGGATACTTCTGGGATGCTCACGAAACTTGTTTTTTTTTAAACTTAACGTTTTATATTGAAAGACTACACCACAAGGTTAACGTGATCAAAAAAGAACAACTTTAGAAACGAACAAACGGCTGAATGAGACACAAGAGAATGGCCTATTTTTTTGTAAATCAAGTACGCGAAGAAAGAGATGTGTTTAATGTTTAATGGTGAGATTTCTCAGACGTCTGTGTAAGCGCAAAAAATAACACCGCATATCAAACAAGAGCCCGCATTCCCCGTTTCCAAGCTTCCTTGCGCTGGCTTCGTCTGGGCCCAGTTATTCGAAAAGCGGATAACGGTATCTGCTAGCCAAATCGCTATTCCACTGGATAGTGATTTATCCAGTGGATAGCGTTATCCATCCTTCGAACAACAAAATATCATATTTTCCTACTTTGCGAAAACTCTGTTTTACAAATTTTTATTTTGTTTTGCGTGAATGTGTATTTAGAGCAAGTTTCTAATTTCTGAAAATTTGAGGTGGGGGTTTTAAATGCAGATTTTGAGAAAAGCGTCATTGAAACTACTGAGCCCCCTCTTAAGCACTCGGTCGCTCATTTTGGCTATGTCGCATATGATGGTTGTACGCGGTAACAAACAGTAATAAGAGAAAGATATAAAATTTCTGAACATTTTACAAGAGAGTTAAAGTAGTAAGCCACCTTAAAATGCCAAGGACGTCGAGTTGGTATACACTAATCAACGCCGCAGTTAGAGAACGGAAACGAATAAAATCGACATTGCATTAAAGGGACTATGTCACGGATTTTACCAGATTTTTGAACAGCCAAAATTTATATTTCTGTCGCATGAAACCTAGAAATAATAGTCCATTTTTATTAAAAATTGCTATGTCAGAGCACTGAAACTGTAAACTAGCATTATTGGCTGCGGATGGAAACGGATTGCAATTTGAAAACGTTAGGCAAACGTTTTCAAATTGTTTCCGTGCGTCTTCAAAAAGCGATATTTATAGCCGTAGCTTGATTTCTATCCACAAATTAAGGTTATATATTCCTTAAGATGTTAAAAGATATTGTTTTTTATGCGTTAGGTTGCCTTCCATAAATTTCAGAACAGTTTAGACTAAAAATCTGCGAAATCTCCGTGACATAGTCCCTTTAAGCGTCCCAATTCAATGCGTTTCGGATTATTCCTTTATTTTACATGTCATTTATTGTTTCGTGATGCCCGCAGGCAGGCTCAGTGGGGGAAGGGCGCCCTTGTGGATCACGCAATGTCAATGATAATTGGTTTGGGTTATACGGTGCGGAACTATATTAATGTAGTTTGAGCACGACAACAAGACGTGCTTAAAAGTTGGTCGGTTGGTTTTACTGCAGAATAAATGCAGAGGAATTTACAATTACACTATAAGCGAGAATAATGGCAAAGTTTCGCATTTTGAGACGCATCACTCACAAGTTAAGGAATATTCAAGCTGTTCTGTTGGTGATTTCAGTTTGTGCTTGCATTCTTGTGTTTATCTACGAGTATAACTTAACAACAAGATTTGACATCGCTTTAAGGTGAGTTTGGTTTTAGATTTAAGTTCACAATATCTTGTTACTAGTTTCGTGCGGCGCCGGCGGTCACCGGCTCACCTACAAACAAACGCAAGGTTAAAGTTTGAAACCGCGAACTTTTATTTACAAGTGAAACTACCTGCCCTTTAGGCTGTATGGCCACTGACCTAAGATAACAATGTCCAACGATAAATGATGATGTTATATAAAATAAATGTGATTGACAATCAATAAATAATAATGGATTGATGTGTGGAGAGAAAGAACTCAGATGGGACTCGAAACCACGACCTTCCGTACACTAGTCGACTGACACTAGTTGATTGACATGCAATCGTTGCTGGAATTCAGTAGTACGATAAGCAACCCGGGATAAGCAATTTGTGTTTCTATGGCCTCAAGTGTCCTCCGGGGCATGAAGAGGTTAATTAAGTAAGTAGTAATAACTTGACAACAAGATTTGATATCGCTTTGAGGTGAGTTTCGTTTTAGTTTTTAAAAGATCACAGAACCTTGTTACTTTTTACAAAGTCGACATAATTGTTAACTAGTACACACAGCCGCTAGTTTCGAACAGAGCCGTCACCGGCTAACCTACAAAGCATGACAAAGGAACGCAAGGGAATTTGCTGTCAGGTTCCTCGTAGCTTTGTGTTGAAGTATCATTTGAACCGACTCCACACAACGCGGGCTTCCAAGATTCTTTGGGTTGGTAGTTATTGTATTCTGTCTCTTCAGAGTTACGAGAGTTAGCGAAGGCTCATAATATTCTTGTTCGTTGAAGTAAAACGAATTAAAGCGATGAAACCAATGAATAAAACCGCAGGAATCTAGATTCATCTGCGAGATACACCGCGACTAGATATGAAAGATATATTTCAAATCGTGGTGTATCTCGCAGATTAAGCTAACGGGGGACTTAGAACAGGGTGGTAAAGGGGGGTTCCCAATCACCAATCACGAGGCTATTTTCCTTCAAATCACGAATTACGTATTTTTTTAGGCCATTTCACGAATCACGTATTTCATAGACATAATTGTTGAAAACTAGGTTTACTTGATTAGTTAATCATGATATATTAGGCGAGCGCACAGTGCAAAACGAGTCCTAAAATGCATAAATCGAGCCGAGATAATGTGTCCTGCATACAAGATCAAGCCTAGGCTTTATGATTGATGTCGTTTGTCAATTTTGGGTTACTACTGTAAACTGATCTATGAGTACGTAGTTTACTGTCGTTTTTCACGTACGTTTTTTTAGCTGTAATCACGAATCACGGTCCTTAGAATAAGCAGGTCACGCGTCATAATGGACTGGCAATTCACAGATCACGATCAGATTTGAGCTGTTATGGCGTGTCACGCGCTTTATTTTGCTCAAATCACGGATAACCCCTTTACCACCGTATTAGAACTAGAGGCGGAATCCAGGAGGTCTACGATCCTTCCGTGCAGCCTAGGACCCCATCGTTTCACTGCGTGGAACCCTAATATTATTTTTGTTGCAGACTATGGTTGATAATGACGCTTTTCCATCCGTAGATCAACTCCAAACCCAGTTGCTATGATGCAGCAGAAAATCACCGCAACAGACAAATGGCCGGGCAAATTACCTGCACGGATCTCAAGCTGTCAACCAATAAACCATATTTATTTCCTCAGAACACATAAAACTGCTTCAAGCACAACGTCGACAATCCTTCTTAGTTATGGAATCAACAAAAACCAAACTATTATTTTAGATCCTGATCTAGCAGATAGACAATGGCCGGCGCTTCTTGAGTTAAACGAAGTCTCAAGTCTAGTGCAAAGCGACGCAGCAAAGATTTTTTGCACCCACATAAGATTTAATAAAAAACCGATAAACTCAGTTTTCCCCAAAACAATAGCAAAATACATAACTATCATTCGCAATCCTGTCGATCATTTTAAATCTGCGTGGATGTTTTACAGAATAGTTGAGCAAGCCGGCATTGCACACGATAATGACGCAATAAATACATTCCTAAAATCACCAGCTGCTTTGCAAGAAATCAGAAAAAAACTCAATAAAAGCAATCACGAGCTACATAAACAATTCAACCATTTATCTAACTCACATTTATTTGATATGGGTTTCGAGCGAGAACATTTTCAGAACATGACATTTGTTAAGAGTTCCATCGACAAGATGGACCGAGAGTTCGACTTGGTTATGATAACAGACTACTTTGATGAATCACTTATATTACTTAAACGATTGCTGTGCTGGGAATTTGAAGACATTGTGTACATCAAGTTAAGAGTAAACAAAAGAACATTAGAGTTTGAAGAAGATGTGAAGAAAAACATCTTAACTTGGAATCATGCAGACGCCATTTTATTTGATCATTTCAATAAAACTTTCTGGAGGAAAGTTCGTCAAGCGGGTTCCACATTTTATGAAGATTTGAAAACATTCAGAAAGATAAATCAAGAATATCAAACATTGTGCGAGTCCATGGAAGATACAAAGATGCCACTGAAACCGGAATACTCGCTACTTATGAAAAAGAAATGTGAATTATCAAAGACCAAACCTTGTGTTATACTCGACAAGTTATGGAAGAAACGTGGCAACACTTTCAGTGGTTCAAGATGTGGGCCCATTTCCAATGAAATTGCAGAACGCCGTCGGAAATCAGCTAAGATTCTGCCAAAGCCTGGTTAACTAGTACGTTTTGTAGAAATATCCACTGGATAGCGATTTAGCCAGCGGATACCATTCTCCGATAAATCAAGAATATCAAACATTGTGCGAGTCCATGGAAGATAAAAAGATGCCGGCACTGATCCTGGAAAACTCACTGCTGATTATAAAAACAAATGTGCATTAGCAGAGACCGCTCCTTGTGTTATGCTTCGCAAGTTATGGGAGAAACGTGGCAACTCTTTCAGTGGTTCAAGATGTGGGCCCATTTCCAATGAAATTGCAGAACGCCGACGGAAATTAGCTAAAATTCAGCGAAATCCTAGCTTACACTAACAACTTAAAGACCATAAAGACCATTATTATACATTGGTGTCACCAGCTTGATTTTGATTGGCTATAAGCACGCAGCTAATTCTTGCTTGCTGTTTCTCTTACGTCATACCTACAGACATTAGATTTTACATATGTAGAAGTGACGTCATACCTACAGACAATAGTTTTATGCATTCAGTTTTATGCGCTCTTGTCTTTACAAGTGCAGCTCAGGAATGTGCATAATAAAACAATTATTGGATTTGGTTTTCGCATGATAGCGATAATTATCAAGGCCTTAGTTTCTGTTATCCGCCTCAGCCTTCGGCTTCGGCAGATAACAGAAACTTTCGCTATCATGCTCAACCTCATCCAATAATTGTTAAATGTCTTCCAGGTTTCCTTATGTTTATGCTTTTGCTATGTCATTATATTGGTCACATAGAACGTGTACCATTAACCCTATTCAGACCAGGGAGGGGGGGGGGAGGGCTTTTAAGGCCCGCGCTGACTTTGAACTTTGATAACTTTTTTTAAGATTTAACCAAATGCTGCCAAACTGTCTGAGTTTTTCTAAAATTTATCTAGCAATAATTGGGTAGGGTTGAATGAAGTGTCATGTACTTGACATCACCACGGCAACGGCATTTTGACAGGCATGTAAATTTGCGTGTTTCTGTTAATAAAAATCCACTTAAATGGAATTATTTTTACATTTTTACGGATTAAAAGCACATTTTTATTGATCTTGAGTACGTTGCAGTAATTTTGGATGGTTTTCTGGCATTTTGGAAAAATTTTGAAATCCAAGACGGCGGCTGTTTTGACATCATGATGTAATTGTCACGTGATGTGACGTCACCATCCCACGTGACGTATACCAAAAGAAAGATGTTCGGACATTCAATACATCCTATAAGTTTCATTGTGATTGCTTAAATATTCTGGAAGTTACATAGGGAGGGCTTCCGAAGTTCCCCCTGGTCAGAGAAGGTCCAAAAAAAGCCCGGTCTGAATAGGGTTAATAAACTATTATGTTAAGCTCTCCTTCGATTTTTGGGCTAATTATTGTATAACTGAATTTACGGTATCAGTTTTCAATGAATAATCACTTGTTTAGCAATCCTAATGGAGTTAGAAATAACAGAAATTGTTACACATTTTACTGACACATTTAGCAAAGGACCTTTGGTTGAGACTGTTCTTGTGAACAAATTGGTCAACAATCACTTTCTGAAACATACCGCCTCCAACTACAGTGCCTCGATCAGTAAGATTGTAAGCTGAGGACCCAAAGATAATCGGTTTTAGAGGAGATAAAATATTCATGAGTGACTTGGCGTTGTCTCGTGCAGTTTTAACTCGTCGGGTCGAACTTCCATAGTCTGCGAAATCGGCGGCCAGAAAAACAGGGATGTGAGCTTTACTAACATTCTTGTGCCTTTGAACTAGCGTCGACAAATTTGATAAACACTTCCTGACCGTAGAAATATTTTTTAAGTAGTTCCAGCTTTAAAATCTTTTCTGTGCGTATGTGTACAGAAAAAAAGAGTGGACCAAGAATTTTTGTAATGAAGTCTTGCGCAACATGAAGGAGTTTTGGACTGAAGAAACTGGCAGCGTCGTGTGTGCGCATAAGGTGTGTTACAACAGATGACAAATTAAACTGTGCCCGTGATCTCGTCTTATTGCTTCCCCTCCATTCAGCCAAGCCAACACATGGAAGCCTCTTTACAACTTCAGTCTCAAATTTTTCAATTGAGTCAACCGCAAAGACATTCATGCAAATTGTCTTTCCAGTGAACCACGAACCCTTTGTGTGTGTTCCAATGGCGACCTTTGCAAGGAAAACCTGCCTGCGTGGCTTGGCTGAGATTTGTGTAATCAAAATACACTAGCACATCTAGTTGCCTTGGCAGACGTTTTGGAACTCTTTCCAGCTTATAAGCGTACCGTGACCACGCGAACGAAGTGTGCGATTGAGCGCAGTAACATTATAATACAGTGCGAGTGTTTCGAAACGTTCCTTCGTCGGTGAGCCGTTAAATTGCGAATCTTTTACAAATGGAACAACAACTTGTCTCCCACCATACGCAGCAAGGGCTGTCAGATCCAAAAAATTTTGGGTTGCCATTGTTAGTTGTTCCCAGTAATAAAAAGCGATAAAAACCTTTTTACCATGGCGTCGTTTTTTGTCGATGACCTAACAAAGTGGACAAAATGGCCAGTGTAATTACAGCGAAAACAGTCAATGCTTTTCGAAGACATTTGTTCAATGGCAGCTTGTGCGGCATCTTCGTGCAAACTAACAAACCAAACGTCGTGCCCCAGTTCCCTTGCTATCAGTATAAATATGCATGCATAGTAATAGTTGGAACGGTGTTTCGAGTATGAAAATACAGATAAATTTCGATGTTCACAATGAGCCTGATGAGTCGTCAAAGTGGTATTGGAAAGTATCGGTATCGTAAGAGTTAAGCAGTGTTCTTTAAGTTGCATAAAGACGTGTGACATTTGCGTTTAAGTTAAGTTATAAAAGAACTGAACATTTTGTAAAATGTGATGGCCCGTGAAGACCACTAGGCCAAGTGTCAAGTATAGAAAAGAAAGGGTCACCTACGTGACTATTAACGAAAACAAAAACAAATGCATCATGAACGCAGAGGTGCCTTAAGGGAAAAGATTAATTGAACACTTACAGAGGACAAGGAAACCTTTGATAACATATTTGATCGTAAGTTTGGAAATTAACCGTGTCTGACGAGGGTTGAAGGCCCGTAAATACTGAAAAACGCTCCTTTTGCACGGCACCTGTATAAATAAATGCAAATTTTAACATACTTTGCAAATTGCCTTACTGAGGGGCACAGCTGTCTATTTTTGAAGCGACACGACTTCTCGCACGTCAAGCAAGACTAAAGCTATGCTTAACATGAAGTTTAGGTTGCTTAACACTTCCCTTACGGGGCTTTTCAAAATTTCTGGGTCTGCTACAAACAACAGATAGTTTTGCAAGACTTTCGTTAGACGTATTCTTAACCTTTGGCACAAGCGGGACCGATATTTTACTGTGGCGCTTGCAGCGACTGGGCCAAAACGAAATCAAAACAAAACAAACTGCTAGGCGTGTCGCTTTAACAACGTTTATTTGAACTGCAAAGCGTGTTTGGATCACGAGACTTAACTGCAAACATGTGATAGTTAATGCAGTCCGACCTCTATTAAGCGGCCACTTTCCAAAGTCCCGATTTATTTGTCACTGAACTGCTGCATTCTATTTAACGGCCACCTCTATTAAGCGGCCGCGGCCACCTTTTTGCTGTCGCAAGTATATTATTTATATGGGTTTTTACCTCCATTAAGCGGCCAGCAAATAATCGTTTCCAAGCGAAATGGTGACAGATGATACATATCGTCCGTGAAATTTCCTGAGATAAATTTTTTTACATACTGACTGTTGATGCAAAAAGGCTTTAGAAACTTGTCAACGATGTTTTGCATATTTTTCTGTACATTTTCAACCAGAAGAAATACAGTACATTTCAACTACGTGCCCTCTGTGTTAGAGCTAGAACTATGCATAGGCTGGAAATACACTTGATGTTTTGTTACAATGAATTTTGGATCTATTTCAGAGTTTGGCAAAAACAGGTTCTTGTATTATGGGATACTTGTTGACAGTTTAGGCTTAGTAGGTTCTTAATTTCTACAGAGTAGACATTGTTGTTGATTATCAGAAAAAAGTATAAAATCTGATCTGCTCTTCATTATACAGTGGAACCCCGATATAACGATATGCCAAGGGAGCAGTAAAATTATATCGTTATATCGAGGGATCGTTGTATCGAAACTCCCGATATAACGATATGGCCGTAAAATAACCGAAAATATCGTTATATCGGGTAAACCTAACATATGCTTTTTTACAGAACAAGGATCATGAGAATACAGAATCATTTTCGTATATCATCGTTCAAAGGTGTTGTCAGAAACGTTCGAGATTACTCGATTACTGTTATGTTACTGGATTAAATTCAATATCTTGCTTAAGTTGTGACTGTTTACTGATAACATCGTTATATCGGGGAAGATTTTACGTTCGGTCCGCTAAATTCTCATCGTTATATCGGGGTTTTGTCGCATACATTTTACTGTAATTTTTGCTGGGACATAGAATATTCATCGTAATATCGGGAATATCGTTATATCGAGGCTCCGTCCCATACATTTTACTGTAACTTTTGCCGGGACAGAATATTCATCGTTATATCGGGAATATCGTTATATCGGGGCTCCGTCCCATACATTTTACTGTAACTTTTGCCGGGACATAGAATATTCATCGTTATATCGGGAATATCGTTATATCGAGGATCGTTATATCGAGGTTCCACTGTAAATATTTATTAATGTACCCATGTTGCCAAAAGTCCAACAACATTAACTGGTCAATGATACAGTATTGTATCATTGGTTTTTGGTAAAAAAAAAATATATATATACATATAAATTAAATAGTTAAATCCCACATATAAAAACCTGTTGGACTTTGTTTGGCTAAACAGGTTCTTATATTTTGGGGTATTAAAAAAGTAAATCAGTTTCTGCCAGGAGGTTCTTAAATCCCTAGGTTCTTACACGCGGGTTTTTACGGTATATGTACTGGACACAAATCTTATATTTGAACACAGTTTATTACAAACGTCATTGTAAAAGAGTCGTACAAAAGACTGAGACAGTTAAAAACTTGATACAAAATTCGGTTAATTAATTAATGAAAATTTCGTGGAGTTGGAAAGTTGAACCAGCAACAATTACATGGTGAAATTAAAAATCTAGATTGCAAGTCACAGTCAAGATGCTGCTTCTAGATTAATGTGTGATTTAATATTTCGCAATCTAATGTGTGATTTTTGAATGTTAGAAGTTAGACACAAATCCTGGTATTCAAATACTAATCTATCTTTGGTCATTTTAATTTGTTTTATATTAAACTCTATCTACCTCATTACAGGAAATTAACGCTTCAAGCAACTAACGCGAATTATCAAAGTTCGCGTTAATTTAAGAAAGTAGGAAACAATATCCTCTTCTCTGTGCACTTTCTTTAGTGTTTTACAATGTAAAAGCCGATATATCAAATGAAAAAATATTTCCAATTTATTCATACATTCAGAAGAGCGGTACAGCAGCCAAAATATCTTTAGAGACATCACAAATCGCGTTTATTTTCTTCATTTTAAAAAAATCGCCCTGTCCCTCGCGTTAATTCCCTTCATTTAAAACAACTTTTCACTCCAATTCGCGTTAATTTAAGTCACGTTCATTTCAAAGACCTTAATTTAGGGGAGCGTTAATTTCTTTTAATAGGTAACATTAATTACTCCGTATTATATTTACATCATTCGTTCCATTTCAATATCAAACTTTCCCTTTGCACGATCGACAACCATTCACACATGACGTTTTCAAATTCTGCCATTTATCAGGATGACGTCTGAAGTAGAACGCTGATCCACCAATCACAATCACGATAATGATACACGTGATCACTATCCCAGCTATAGCGGCCTTGTCAGGCATGGTGCGAGCCACGTAGATTCCACCTGAAAATATTAAAAAATGTATTTTTAGTCAAAAAATATTTACGATTTCTCCTAACATTAGGAACAAAATGGCCTTCGGTTTCCCCAAACTGAACCCTGGCTATTTTTTTCGCCGCCATCTTGAATAGCCCGAAAGCCCTCTGGCGTTACGCGAGAGCCCAAATCGAGAGCACTTTTCAAAAACGTTTGGTCCCAGACTCCCAATTCCCTGACTACGTCACTGATTAGGCCAGTTTCGGTCAAGTGTCAAAATGAAGTCGTTTAAATTTAAAAGCAAATGCCGATAATAATTTTGGTATCAAAAATTGAGCCCAAATAATGAAAAGAGGTAAAAAGCTATTTCTGTTGAGTTGTACAGATTGAGTTTAAATTTGGAATCACTATTTGTCCTTTCTAATTTTGTAAAGCAGTGTATTAGGTTAACGAAAGAACTAATCAGAAAGATTTAATAATATAATCACCTTTATCAGTTTCCACAGTAGCAAAGCCATCTGAAACAGAAGAGTCCACTTTGTACCAAGTTTTTAAGTCCATATCTTCCGAAGAGCGAAAAAATTGTATTTTGGACGTCGCACTAGAATCTACCTTCATACCGATCTTAAACTTCTTGTCTGTTTCTAGCGTTTGTGGATTCACCACCAAAAAGTCGCTTGCGTATCCGTGACCGACTCCCATCCTACCGCCTTTGTCGTCAATCATTTTCTGGCCGTCTTCCGCGGACAGCAGCTCCACGCTAATTGATTGTAACTGTGGTAGAGCGTCGGATGTAAAAGCGACGTACTGGCCACTTGAGGGATAAAAAGAAAACCATGTTAGAGTGGTTTAGTTATAGCATTTGTCTAAGGTGTTGCGTGACAAGTTAAGTTACAGCCTGTGAAACGCGGATGTTTAAGTCTAAAGTGTTGCGTGACAAGTAGCAGCCTGTGAAACGCGGATGTTGCGTGACAAGTAAGTTAAAGCCTGTGGAACGCGGATGGTTTTTTGGCCAGTTGTGTCACGCTGCATAAAGTTTTCGGTGGCGTTAAACTACAGCGGCGAAAAGCAGTTTGCGTTCGCAGCCTACACCCGCCTTATGCCCCCCTCCCCCACCCCCCGTACCCCGTTAATACAGCTACCTCTTTATTACGGGCACTTTATTTTGGCCAGAACAAAAGCTCACTCAGTCATTTAACTACTTTCTTATTCTTTTAAAATATTCTTTAACACGGCCACCCTGGTAATACGGCTAGATGTTTGTGGCTGGTTGGTGACCGAATTAACAATAGAATAAAAAACAATGTACGTACTGTGCTGTGTTAGACGTCCAAAGTGGGTGAAAGAGGGAACACGCGCTTTTAGACAAAACTTCGTTATATACAACACTCGAAGAGGGTGCGATTTGTGCTAATCAATCAAATAATAGCGCGAACATTCACGAGCATTCCTACGTCACCTTCGGTCAACGAAAATCGCGGGCTCAGCAAATTCACGAAGATACGATTTGGCACTTATTCCCCCTGTGAACGACTTAGACAGGGTCATTATAATAAGGAGTGCTTTCTATTTGTACGGCGGGAGAAAACAATCAAATGCAACGATGTAACGTCCTTCCCACTGCAAAATTTTCAGCAAAAAATGTAATACCTTCAGAGGTATTCCTCTTTTCTTTACCATTTTAGTTTTCACACTTTAACCATGCTCCTCGCTGAAATACACGGCTGTTCTGGTAAGAAATGGAATGGAACGGTCCTTTCCACCAAAAAGTTTTCAACAGAGCAGCATTCTTCCAGAGAGAGCACGCATCGCGTGCTCTACAGTCGAGGGAATAAGTGCCAGTTTTTGCAAATCTTCGTTGAAGCACTTGAAGAATTTCCGAATTATTTCATCCAATCAAAAACAAGCGCGAGCGCTCACGAATACTCCAAAAGCCGTCGCGCATATAAATACGTCATGTTGCTTAGCAACTTCTGGGATGAAAACCGCGGGCTCAGTCACTTCTCGGAGAAGTGATGTCACTATCAACTGGCACTTGTTTTCTCGACTTTCTGGAGTAAACCGGAAGCCAATGTTTTGTACTCACTCATTAAAAGTAAGAGTCCCGCCATTTCTGCCTATCATCCTGGCAATCCGCTCACTGTTTGAGATGATAATTCGACCTTTCTGGCTTCGGTTGGAGAAGTTATTGTTTCTGGTGCTCATGTAATGATATGTACCACTTCCGGTGATTTTCTTTGGTCCCAGATCGAAGTATGTGCCTGCGTCATCCAATTCAGACATTTCGCCTCCAAATTGCCCTGTTGATTGAAAAATATTGTTGATGTTTTTACACTTATCGCCATGATTGATTAAAAGGAATCAAGAGAGGATAACGAAGGGAATACAGTAAAAACCCACGAGTAAGAACTTGTTAGGCTAAAATTTGCAAATTAGATGCCATTTTGATAAGAACCTATTTAGCCTTAAATTTGGAAACGGGTTCTTATTTTTACTGTATCACAGAGCGAGCTACTGTTTGTGGCGGGAAATGTGGAAAAACTAACGCACAGAATTCATAGCAATTGTTACAGATGGCAAGCGTGAGAAAAAAGCGTGGGGAAAAGCGCGCGGGAAGGTTGCTTACGTCTGTTACGATGGGTTTTCGCCTTTATACGCCGGATTGGCTAAGAATTCAAAACCTTCACCCTAACTGATTTAAGCAGATTGACTAATTTTTGTAAATGAATTCAACTTAGGATGTAAAAATACAAATTGAACGCAACTCGTGTATTGGAAAATCATTAGTATGGAATTGTTTGGGGGTAAAATTGAGTACGCGAAGGCAAACCTTTTTTCCTTAGGCTAAACGATAATGACTTACTGTTGTCCAACAACGCCAAGTTATGCAGACTGTTTCTTTCCAGACCTAACAAGTTGGTGCTGTCCAGAAGTGATGGATAATTCCTGCCCCATTCATTACTCTTTAACAGCACTACGTTTGATCGGTCAGTTCCAGCTTTCCCCTGGCCATCGTTGTTGTTAGGGTTTGTGTTTGAACCGGTCCATCTAAAAATGAGAAAAATTTTAGGTCAATATTGGTACTAATATTGTTCAACACAGACTGAAAAGCAGCGATATTGAGTTTACATTGGCGTTAACAAGCTTTCATATAGACGGCGCGCGGTAACAACTCTGGTGCCAACATTTTCTAATATAAACTGCAAAACGGCGATCGATATAAATTCAATAGTGGTGCTAACATTAAGTCAATATGAGCGCTTGTATTGATCGATATTGGGAAGTATGGTGGCATTATGGTGTGTACTGGATTCCAGATCGAGATGTCCGAGGTCGAGCCCGCCTGGCTAGGGCCTAGGGTCATGTTATTGCAAGACACTTTACTTTCATAGTCGCCTCTCCTCACCCAAGTGTATAAATGGGTACTGACTCCTGAGGGTAACCCTGCGATGGACTAGCATCCCCATTAATTATTTTAATTAATTTAGATTTTAAGTTTTTAATTTCGTGAAATAACTGTAAACTACAGTCGAAGCTCTCGTAAGCGGACACCCTCGGGACGCGAAAAAAGTGTCCGCAACTGGAGCTGGCCGCTTACGAGAATGGTTCTCGTAAGCGGCCACTAGAGGTGTAAGGGATAGATGGCCGCTTACGGGAGCTTGCCCAGCTAACAATAACCGGACGGGCGTGGATAACAACAAAACAAACACTGAAATATGGTATTGTAATCGGTACTGTAAAATCATTGTGACGATTGGCGATGTGAAGTTGATTGATAAAAACAAACAGCGGTTGTAAAATAGGATTTTCTTTGGGGTGTCCGCTTACGGGAGCTTAAAAACAAAGAAAAAGTCTAAGTCGTAATCTCTGAAGGTGTCCGCGGCCGCTTACGGGAATGTCCGCTTACGAGAATGTAAAGATACAGAGTTTGTATGGGAGTTAAAACGGGGTCTCAAACAAGGCGGCCGTAAGTAGAGCTGTCCGCTTACGAGAGTGTCCGTTAAGAGAGCTTCGACTGTAGCCGTAAAGCTAAGCTTATTTCACGTTAATAAAGTATCTTATCGTATGATACAGAAACCACATGTAGGGCCCAGTCGGATAAGCCGCTTAGACTTGAAGGCAGACGTTTCTTTTTTCGTTCCATATATATAGACTACAATACATTCAATGCTCTTGTGCACTCGAAGTGCGAACTCAGAAGCAAGGATGGCGCAGTGGTGAGAGCGCTCGCTTTCCACCATGTAGCCCGGGTTCGAATCCTAGACCCGGCGTCATATGCGTTCCGAGCGTTTTCCCTGGATTCCCTACTTTTACATTTTTTTACGCAGATTCGCAAGTTCTGGAAGGTGTACATATTGATATTTAGAGAATAAAAATATATATAAATATATATGACTTACTGGAAGTGGATGTAGTCGCCATCCTTAACGAACATGGAGTTGGGCACAAAGTCGTACTCCACACCGGGATAAACTTGAACGATGTTGCCGCGCTTTCCACGAACGTTCAAATTATGGATGTTCACGCCCTGGAGATCGGAGGGTCGGGGACGAACTGCGAATGTATGGGACCTAAAGAGATGAAATTGATTTTGATTTCTTTTATAAGGGCGGTATCACGAGGATCACATCGAAAAGTCGAGGTCAAAAGAAATATTTATATTAATGGAAACTTTAAATAATGGTCTAGCTTTGTTAAAAATAACTATAACAGCCCACTAAAGTATCAAAAGATGCATTAACATGAGTTATACAGGTAGGAGATTTCAAACAAAAATTGAAAACGTATGGCAGAAGTTTTCAAACTCTGCCCATATGTCATGGACAAATCATTAAAACTTAATACAATTTGCTCTCTTGAAATATTCACGTAATATCTTCACCTTGGTGTTCTCTGTACATCTTGTGAATGAGTGAAGCTTTGAGGCTCCCTTATTTAGGGCAAAAAAAATCAAAAGGTTGAGTCCTCTCCTTTGCTCCCTAAATCTTTTGCGCTTGGTCAAAAATCCTAATATATAAGATAGGAACGACACTGAGGGAAACCAATTAAACTGAACACAAAATTGACGTTTTGTAATTTGTAACTGTCGATCTTACCTATCTTGGAAGACACGGCCATACTGGTTGGTATTGATGGCTAGCCTAAGCTTAAGATCAAAAGATGGAAACAGTTGGACTTCAGGGTTCTGTTTGAACACATAGCCTCTCTGGGCAGCCAAAGTACTGTTCATGCCGTATTTCTCTCCAATGTCAAGCTTGCTTTGTTTGATGCCATTCATGGAGCTGTTTACTGACGAATTCCAGCCGTCATAATCACCGGTAGAAATGTTGTACCTATGAAATCCGTTAAAAAAGTAATTTTATAAAGCAGAAAAAAATGACTTATAAAATACTGGGGCATAGCTCCCACGAGTTAGGAAGCGACAATCTTCTCGACCTAGAATAATTCGCGTTAAAAAAACTAAAATAGTCAACCTTCAGGCTTTTCAGAACGGACACCTTCGAGACCAGCTCCAACTGTCCGTCTTAGAGAGGCGTCCGTCTTATAGAAAGTTGAATTAGTTACTGTAAAATGACTGAATCAAAAGCCCTCTGGGCTTAGTGTCTCGTGTCACTTTTTAGAGTTTATTTAAAAAAGAGATCGCTTTTCACGTCTATTTATTGCTTGTAAAGTTGATCAGTTATATAACTCCAATAACAGCAGAAAAAGATGACAGACATTGCACTGTATTGCACTTTGGTTCACTAAGCATACATTCTACTGTATACTTATACTATGACTTCCATGTGCTTTCTACACGCTATATGAGATATCGCTTTGGGTGTTTATTCGTGAACGCTTAGCCTGTTAAGTGATAATGACATGCGAGTGGTGATGATTTTGTTAATTCTTATAACCTCTTCTCCTGATTTAGTATTGATATTGTGAGGAGAAATTTGGTTTTGGTCACTCTTGAGCCGGTCTTAATGTTTTTGTAACGCCAAAGCTACAACGCAGCGGCGGAAGAACGTGTAAATTACAGTCATTTTCTTCGCTATTTAAATCTACTGAATGAAATATTCTGCTAGGTTCTGCTTAATGGAAAACATTCGATCTTGCTTGACATGTGATTCCGCGCGAACGTACGCAATAAACTATGTAGTAGTGTTTAACTCGCACAAATCTCACTTTTAAAGAGAGACTTTAACTTCTACACAGAGCTTACTATGCTGTACCATAACTGGTCATAACTTTAAAATGGTTGGGTATTCAATCGACTAACGATTCAAACGATTCAAACCTTTTGTTCAAACGACATGTGTTATATTGTGTGCAAGATTAACTTTGACATTCAATCCCGACCAACTAATTGCTTAGATTACCATCCCTCTTAAACCCCGATACAATCTGTTGCCGCGGCTAAATTTAAAAAAAGTTGTCTACACAAAGATAAGAACAATGCTTACCGATCGAACAACTGATATTTACATCGTCCTCTCTTTCAGCAACATTTTTACCATATCTGCTATATTCCACGACTGTAATCTCTATAAATACAGTTGTTACAGTAAATATCCTGTTGAAACATCCACCATTTTCCTACGCTTGGTAAACAGAAATGATTTTCAACTACTTTCCAAAACTCTCAAGATAAAATAATAGATATCAAATGAAAGCACGTATTCTTTAAATTGGCAACGTGAAGCTGTTATTCTGATACATCTCACAATTGCACAAATTAAAACTTTACAAGCGACCACAAGACAAGACACTCCAAAGAGATTTTAGAGCTTCATGTTAAAAACTGCTTTTCTCGCTCAATTTAAGTTGCGGTATACTAGCGTTATATGCACAACAACGACAACATTATTAGACACTTCTGCTTTTCAGATCCGTTCTAAAACTCATCAATATAATTTCTCTCTTTCGGTTAGTACATTGTATTATGCGTTTGTAATAACCTGGTGTATTTCATTCTTCTTCTACGCGTTTTCTGTTACAATTAATTTCATTGATTTTCAGTACAATCTTGTCGACAAAGGTTAGAATGTTATTTTAAGAACGTAAAACTTGTCTGTATTTTTCTTGATAACTGCTGGCTGCAGCTCAAATATATCCAAAATTGAAAAGCGTACAGCTAATTTAAAGAAAAAAATGCGTCACATCTACGTGTATTCCTCTTAAGAGCTTCATTCATGCACTGAAAAGGCTGTTGTTGTCGTCTATAAATTAAAGTTGTGTCCATTGTAGCGTGGAATTCACAGCAGGATATATGAAGCTACATGTAGTGCCTCTTGACTCAGGTCAATCTTCGGGTCAAAAAAATAAAAAAGCAATGTATGTTTTGCGCTTTAGATTGACATTTCTGCTCTTCAATCCTAAGAAAACTCATCAAATATAATTTCCCTCTTTCGGTCATACATTGAGTTCTACCTTTACCTCAGAGCCGAGTGTAAACGAGGCTTTGCAAATCGAAAGTGTAAATGTTTCTCTCGATGAATCAGAACCGCCTGAAAAAAGAAAGGCAAAAAAGTACGACTCCAGACTGGCAGAGTTCTTTTATTGAAATGTGGGAAAAAGTATGGAACAGCACAACGCTAGATTTGAACAAACAAACGCCACAGTTGACATTTTTAAAGATTTGGCATCAAAATAATTGTCTTTATCTAATCGTTTATCTTCTGTTATTAAATTGTTGTTATTCATGCCACAAAGGTCACCCCTTTCAATACAAAGTTGTGCAAAAGTCACGTAGCAATCATAGTCTTTTTTAGGATGTCGTTCTTTGTTCAACCTTTTTCAACGCAATTCTCCAACGAACTTTCAACATGCCAAATGCTCGTTCCACTACAGATCGTAGCACACCGAACTTTAGGTTTTAAACTTTCGCTGCTCCTGAGTCAGGCGTCCTCTGTCCGGGTAGGGTTTCACTAGCCAGTTCGTTAGCGGATAGGCACTGTTGCCAGCTAAAAGGGGCCTTATTTCTGTTCCATTTTTATTGCCTGTTAGACCACTTAAAATTTGCTCGTTTGTTGCAAGTTCAGAAAAAAACGTCATCTCTTTTTTATAGCGTGCCTGTATTTTTACATAATAAGCCCTTTACAATAAATACTCCTAACTTACTGTTTGATAAACCAGCGCTTTAGTTGCGACCTTTGTAAAGAAACAATTATTCTTTGATAACATTTGTTTTGTGATCAGATGCCGCCGGAATTTCATAACATGGCGGGAAAATTCCGCGGCCTCACAAAGCAAATGTTGACATGGCGGGAAAAATATTGACATGGCGGGAAAAATATTGACATGGCGGGAAAATATCCCCCTGTACAATTATCTCGTGTCGTCATGACAACGTCGTCATGACGACACGAGACAAAAACGGCAGGGACGGGACCAACACCAGTCCGTCTTTTCTAAATAATAGGAACGATTATTTGAATCCCAGCGAGGGTACTCTAGCGGCCGAGCTCCTACCTTTCATATTGTGGGACTTTTTTGCCCAAGGGAGGGGATCATGCCCTAATTTTGTTGCACATTACCTGATTCGTAAAACGCAATTTTCATGATCCAAGTCGGGTAAAGTCCAATTGTAATTGTTGGCGTAACCACCCTTCCCGTTGCCAAGGTGATTATCACGTGACCAGTCGGATTCCCGGCACTCTGGAGCAGGGAGGTCATGTGACGGGAATTTCTTCCAGGTAGCGTTCTTTGCCTGCGGGAAAAAGACAAAAAAAATAGAAATTTTCAAAAATAATACGACTTTTTTAATTTTCACAAACATGTTTCGACGGTACATCCGTCATCGTCAGTGTGACGGTTATGAAAGTTTACAGTGATTTAAAACGTGCCTGTTACAAATCATACGTTACATTGCGTTGAAAACTAACAGGCACGTTTTAAATCACTGTAAACTTTCATAACCGTCACACTGACGATGACGGATGTACCGTCGAAACATGTTTGTGAAAATTAAAAAAGTCGTATTATTTTTGAAAATTTCTACATTTTTGCTGCTAGTTGTCTCGACCATTTGGAACAAAAAAAATACATTGGAGAATTAGAATGTAACAATAGCCATAATTAATCCACTGAAATGAGCGCACGAGGGAGAATTAAAAAGTCCCAATAAAAAAGTTCCAGACAGACATTCTGACGGTATGCTAAGTGATTTTTCGATGATGTGCAGAAAGTAGTGAACGTTTCACGTAATTGCGGTGAAAACTAAAAAATCTAAACTCAAAAATCTAAACTTATCACGCAAATCTCGTTTGACGTTCACTTATTTCACGTTTCACGCCAAAAAAGAATTTTTTCAAGACATTCTGGGGGGGGGGGGAGCTTATTTCAAAACATATCAGTTAGGGTACATATAAACGAAATCGAGTGGACTTCTTAATGTTTAAGTGCTGTTTGGTAGCACATGTTTGTAACATAGAAACAACAACAAATAAATGTGTTTACGAGTAACTTTAAAAAGCACAAGTTTTCCTTGTTTTCTTGTTCATAAAATGTCATAATCTTGTGATCTAGGGAGGGGTGGTTGGGGGTATAGAGGGAGGGGGCTTATAACACAAATTGCTTAATACAGCTTTTACAGTACATTAAATTAATCACGCCTTGTTATAAGCAATGTTATAGCATGTACTCATCATGAAATACCTTGCATTCTGCTTCATTGTTGGGTATTTTATAATTCCTCCATTTCATCTTTGCCATGTATTCTTGGGACAGTTCACAAGCCCATCGATCTTTCACATTCTGGCTTTCTGACTGGTACATTTCACACTTTGAAATGTCATTAGTTAACACTGCAATGTCCTTCCATGGGGAGGGGTGCCAGTAGGGGTAATGATCTCTTTCTTCTGGACATTCATAACCACGCCTAGTTCCTCCTGGATTTTGTCTTGTGGAAATGGCAGATTCTCTCTTCAATTTCTAAATATGTAATAATTTCTGCAACTTAACTGGGAAACAATCAAGATGTACTGGTATTTGTTACTAATGTACTAGTACATTAGTAACAAATACCAGTACATCTTGATTGTTTCTCAGTTAAGTTGCAGAAATTATTTTGATATGACAAACCGTCAAATATTTCACTGAAAATGATGTTTTTGACAAATTATTAGATTATAAGAATCGTTCTCCAAACTCTGACCGTCTGTATGCCTTAGAGAGCTGTCCATCTTTAAGATGGACAGCTCTTTAATAGAGCTGTCTAAGCCGTCCAATTGTGAAGGATTATGCACAAGAAAAGTGTCCACCTTAGAGAGGTGGATGCCTCTGTGCGGTGTCCACCATTGAGAGGTGCCCAACTTTGAGAGGTGTTCATCTCAGAGGGGTGTCTACCTTAGAGAGGTGTTCATTTTAGAGAAGTGTCCATCTTAGACAAGTGCCCACCTTAGAAGGTGTCCACCTTAGAGAGGAGCCTAGCTAAGACAGGTGTCAAATTAAGAGAGGTGTCCAATTAAAATAGGGGTTGTATCCTTAGAGGTGTCCAATGTCCATCTTAGAAAGGTGTCCACCTTAGAGAGGCTGCCCATTTCAGAGGTTTGTCCACCTTAGAGATGTGTCAACCTTAGAGAGGTGTCCACCATAGAGAGGTATCTATACCTTAGCAAGTTCCCATCTTAGACAGGTGCCCACCATCATTGCATAGAGAGGTGTCTATTTTTAGAGAGGTGCCCATCTTAGAGAAGTGTCCATTTTAAAGAGGTGTCCCCTTAGAGATGTGTCCACCTTACAGGTGTGTCCACCATAGAGAGGTATCCATTTAAGAGAGGTGTCCATCTAAGAGAAATAGAAAGGTGTCCACTATGGAGAGGTGTCCATCTGTGAGAGGCATCCACCATAGAGATGTATCTTTTAGAGAGGTGTCCACGATAGAGAGGTGCCCACCTTACAGGTGTCCAACATAGAGAGGTGTCCATTTAAGAGAGATGTCCACCATGGTGAGGTGTCCATCTGTGAGAGTTGTTCACCAAAGAGAGCTGAGAACTTCCCACTTTAAAAAAACATACCCAGCTTACAAAAGTGTCTGCCTTGATAGGGTGCCCTTGAGTTGGTGCCCATGATTCTTAGGGAGATAGTCAATGCACAAGTAATATTGTAAATGCTCATTTTTAATAATTTCTATACCTGATCAGCAGAAAAGAGCCCTTTATTTCTGTTTCTGTATTTACAATCCATGTAATAGTCATAATCCTCATGCATTCCAAATCTGTCAAAAGAAAAAATTCCAAAATACAATATAACTGATAACTTTTAAAGCATTAATTGTAATTGTAAGAGTTTGTATAAGTGTTACCTGGTGTCCTTGTTGCAGTCGTAATTCTGGCACAAAGCACGATTCTCTGGGATGGTTCTGGAAAAAGGAACATACGTGAACTTGTTATACAGCTAGTTTACGCAGACTATACATTCAGCCCTTCACAGAAAAGAAGTGAACCTTACTGTGTTGTGATTCCATCTCGCACATTATCCCCACACATGTACTGTAAAATCATGTCACAGTGGTTGTTTGGGTCTCCACAAGAATGTTGATTTGTCCTGTTATGAAGATGAAAAAAGCAAAGGTTATAATTACTACAACATCTGAGACAATTAATGTGTTGAATGGTTATGGTGCTTTTATATCAGGCCTTGCTTATCAGGCCAGTGCTTAACTACAGTTAATCTCAGTACAAGAAATCAACTAGGAATAATTTTCTAACCTACCCAACACCCCGCCCCATCCTTAATAGGATACTAATCTTTCACACATGGGCTTAAGCTTGCCTCTCCACCCTACTTCCTGGTTTTTGTCCTAACAATTTGCAGTGTTTTACCCAAAAACACAACACAAAGATCCTGGCCAGGGCTAGGGGATGGTGGAGGGGTGGAAATAGTCTGGGAGCAGAAGGTGACAAAAGAGGCAAGAAGTGGGATTCCCAAGGTAGCAGGACCTGCAGAAACAGGAATTTTTTTTAACAACATTGCATAAAATTTTGCAAAAGAGAATTATTACCAAGAGGTAGGACCCACTTTTAAAGGAAGGGGTGCACATGGGAATTGATCTTCGAGTTAATGGTAAGGGAAGTGGGATGTTCAGATCACCATGCCACCCCTCCCTCCCCCTGCAATCCTGCCTAAATGGATATCTAAGGCAATGTTAAATAATAAAACTACTAGTACTTGAATTGAAGATAAACAACTTATATATATCCATCTGACTTGACTTACCACTCAATAGACAAGACTGAACCTTCATAATAATACAATTTGCCAACATTGTAACCGCCGCGGTTGTTGTTCTGTGAGTCAAACAGCCTATGGATATATTAAATATTAATTTATTCAAAACATCAAGAGGCATATCTTACAGATATATTGCTCACATAAAAATCACAGAGTAAAAAAACAAGAATGATTTTTAATTATAATAAATTATAAATAATGTCACCTGTTTGCATTGTTTCGTTCTCTACGAGCTTCATCAAGACGGTTGTTGCATCCTCTGAAAGCGGAAACAAACATTAGTCAAAACAAGCCCAATAAAAATTGAACAAAAATTTAACCTCCATTCAGGAAGGCTGTTCAGGTAGGCATGGCGGCCAAATGGTTAGTGTTCTAAAATCCAGTTCAGGTTTGAGCCCTGGCCCAGGGCACTACGATTTTTTTTTTGGTGGGGGGTGGGGGAGGGGGGGGGGGAGACACTTCTAACTCTCACTCTCCTGACTCCACCCAGGTGTATAATTAAAATATAGGGACTGGCGAATTTAATGCTGGGGGATAATCCTGTGATGAACTAGCATCCAATCCAGGGGGAGTGGAAATTCTCCTAGTGCAGAGATTCCAACCCCTTGTGAAGGAAAAAAGGGAGGTTTTTTGATTGCCGAAGGCGGTGTCACGAGCGCCAAAGGCGCGAGCTTCTAGGGGGGTCTGGGGGCATCCCCCCAGGAAATTATGCAAATTTATATTCTGTCGAGTGCCTTTTCCTGTATTTTGACATCATTTCTGAGGTATTCCGAATATTTATTCTTTTTCTACTTTTAGTCTACATGGCTGGAGCTTCTGCCATGCTTGTCCACCATTTTTGGAGCTGCTAGATGGAGTTAGACTGCTGGCCATATGAGTCTGCACAACACTCGGTGTTCAATATTGCGCCGTGTTCAGTGAGAGACTGGGTCGTTGAGACATTATACGGGAGGAAATGTTTTACACTCAGATCGCAAAAATACTAAAGATTAGCAATTTTTCCCTTTGTTTTTAGAAGTTTTTGATAAATCGGGAGAATCTGATAAAAATCGGGAGAGCGGGAGGCAACGCATCAAATCGGGAGGGTTGGAATCTCTGCTAGTGGCTTCAAGCCATGGAAACCAGGATAAGCTAGCTCCAGCCTGATGGGCCACAAGTCCCGAAATGCACAGCTTTCCATTCTACTGAGATGAGATCAGATCTCAACAGAGGCACTTTGTTCCAGCTTCCAAACAATGAAATGACTACTCCCTGTGGACTGGATTCAAGTCCTCCGGACGTCCTTTGCAGGCCTATCTCTCAGTATTTTTGTCAAGTACGGTTAAATCCTGATGACTCGAACCCTCTGCTAACTCACACCTTTTTCGATTCCCCTTCAGGTCATTTTCTTACTAATTTTACCCTTGATAACTCGAACTCCCAATATCTCGAAGCCTTTTTGATTTTCCTTGAAGGGTCGAGTCATCAGGAATCAACTGTATTGTCAATCATGCTATTTAATTGCCAACCATTCGCCAAAAAATATCTTAGCCATTAGCTCTTTGGTTGAAACTTAAATAAAACGAAAGACGGTCTCAAATATATCTTTAAAAAATGTGAATCAAACGTGCGAAACTGGGGAAAATAAAAATAGCATTTTGCTGGGATATGTTAATATTAATAAATTAACTTAGAGGAGGTTGGACACCGATCACGTGCTAATTTTGACCAATGAGAATGGCCGTTTTACGTGACCTTGGCGAACCGTAAAAAATACTCTACAGCGACAGAAGGTGGCAGTTATTTGCGTTTTTCTGATCTCTTTTGGATGCTAGTCATCTGAAAATCGTTTTGTGGCTTCATTTAATATTAATCCTTCCGACTGTGTAGTAATTTCAGAGGTTAGTTGATTTATCATTGCGTATTTTTGTCAAGATCTGAAGAGATATCGAACGGTGTTGTTAGTTTCATACGTGTCATATGACACATTTTGAAGGAAAAGTTTCACCCGTTTTCCTCAGGTTTTAGGCCGTAATCTTTACATTACGCAAAAGTAGGTTTGTTACCCTTTGTTTTTACACCGTCGCCCCCGCTCGCCCCCGCAACCGTTTTTGAGATATTTTGAGTTAAACTTTGCGATGTGTAATAGTTGATGTGACAAAAATATGGCGCGAGGTGTCAATAATTTCGCTGACTCCAGGTTCGAAGTTTGACGTCGAAAACGTCTGCTTCGATGAGTTTTAAGTGTTTTTTGTTATTCTGACTAACGTCCGATTTATTTGGCGCAGATCTAGTAATGAGTAATCGCTCAAAACGGGGCAAAAAGACCTGTTTATTGGAAGCGGCAGGAACATTGCGTGACAAGCAAAACGTTGCGACTTTCCGGTGTTATGCAATCAATTCATGTAATCTAATATGTTGACTGTGTATTTTGAATAAACGAGTGCTACAATGAGAAAATGTGTCGGTGGTTGATTTATATCATTCGTTTTATTTTCGCAGATTACTTTGACAGTTAGAAATCGGAAACATTAAGATCCATCCTGACACTCAAACACAACAACGGCGACTTGAATCCGTCCAGTTTGTGGAGAAGCGGCAAAATAAACAATCGTCTTTCCGCTGCTTTCCGACGGAAAATCAACAACTGAAATACGCACAAAAGCCCATTGAGCCCAAGAAACGGCAAACTCGGTAGTAGTTAAGATAAATAAATTCGAAACGTTGCTGTAGTGTAAAAATATGCTTCAAAGAGATCAGCTTGTGACTCTTGTTGGTCGAAAGCAACGATTTTGTACGACAGTGTGATGTTCACTCTTTCGCGTCTAGGTTCAAATGAAGCCGAAGTGACGGTCTACCCATAACTCTTCGCGGGCTAGTGTCCAACCTCCTCTGAAATTAACTTAACTACTGACCCGATCAAAAGCTCCATTAGAACTATATGATGTATTAAACTCAGGCTGATTTATTTTCTAAACAATTTTGAGACTGTTGTGTGTAGTTAAAGTTTGCAAGAAAGAACTGCTGCAAACATACATCAAAAGGAAATCAGCCCGTGCCCAGGCGGCCACACTGGAAAGTTCGTATTTGATACGCCGAAGTTTTACGCCAAATCCCTATGAAATACGCCAGAAGTGGCGTAAATTATCGAGCTCCACGCCGAAGATCTTCGGCGTAACATACATGTTTTCCAGACTGGCCCAGGCCCGTGCCTGAGTTAATAAAACTTAATATTTTTATCTTCACATGTGGAACTGTGATCGATTATATTTTCGAGAAAAGAAGTTCAAAATTTGAAAGATGTGTACACAAAATATCACACAAACTGACAAGATCACAAACAATCACCGAACTATATATATTGGCACGTCTTCTTTATTGCCAGGCTTTGATTCCATAACTGACCGTGCCAAATTAAATTGAGACTGTACGATAAATTCCAGTAAATAATAGAACTGTAAAACTTTCTTACCTCGGATTGTGCATGTAAATATCTGCTGCAGCTATACTCCACAGAAACGACAACAAAAGTACAGAATTCATCCTTTTCGTTTCTTTACCACCTTGCGATATCGCGGCAAGCTCTGCTCCGGTGCAAGGCGATTTTGAAATCATTTGTTTATCGCCCCTGATAATAATACCAAATATGGGTATCGGTTCCCCCCTTTGGGATATGACATCATTGCTAAATTTCGGGCTATCGCGTGACAAAGGATCGAAATGGAAATTCGAATCAAAGTCTCTTCGAGATATCGACGTTTTTGCATGAAGTACGAGTCGAAGGTTTATCCTGTGCATTGTTCTTCGAACTTATCATTACAGTTTCTTTGTAGTTTAGTTTAACAATTTCCTATCTTCGCGGAGGAAATGCAGCCATATAATTTTGTCAAAAATGGCTCGTCCGCGCCGGGTATTTATACACATATTCCTTAACATTACACAAATAAACAGTGCAAATTTCACCGAGATCTGACAATTCTATACTTTAAAATTGCAAGGACCTTTCAAGGCAGTCGATTACGGCAGCGAAATTAGTAAATGAAACAGCAAAATATAATTGCAGCGTAAACAAATCGTTACACTCAAGCTACGTTTTGTCTAGGCTCTGCGAGGGTCGGATATCAAGACCCAGGATTAAACAAAAGCCATATATACAGTGAATGCTTTCGAATTATATTTGAAGATGAAATAAGAAAGAATTTTGCTGTCTTTGACTGAAATTCCACTCGAACTGCGTAGATACGATCGCATGTTGTAAAGCCGATTCATGCAACATTGCTGTCATTCCCTGCCGTCAACGCGAGGTCACGTCCCTAACGACCTAGGCTGATGACGAAATGGAGTTGCGCTTGTATGTAGCGACCAAATTTGGCCTAATTTTTAACCGCTCCTAAGCTAAAAGAAGCCCCCATCTCTTGCATTTGTTTTAACTTCAATAATATCTTTGAAAAGAGCGAGTTTTTTGGTATGGTTTATTTTTGACGATTGTAATTTTTAAACGATGTAAGTGCTAGTGATTATTTATTCGTGTTTTAGTTACGCAATCCATTGTTTGTGCGACGCTTTTTATAGATCGCCTTTCAGACACACGTGCGTTGAGATAAGAAAGCTGACATGTCACTTTTAAAATTGTTATATAACGTTTGTAAATGTGACAAGTCACGTTTTTTTCACGAGATCGCAAGTGATCACCCACAGCGGAAAGTAATCCCTTGAGAAATTAAAACAGTCCCTTGAGAAATTAAAAAAGTCCCTTGAGAGTTTACAAATATGTGGTTCCAAATTTTGTCTACTAACCCCTATTCTACGTTTTTAGCTTGTAAACAAGCAAAAACGTCGAAAAATGGACGGAACCCTCAGGGGGGCACTTGTGATTTTAAGGGACGGGGATGATCGAATGGGGGCAAAAATCAAGACCCAAAAAAATCCCTTGATCTTCCAAAATGACCCATAAAAATCCCTAGATCAAAGATTGACCCCTCAAAAATCAACAGCAAAACACGTTTGTTTGTACTACTTTATTCGCAGAACTACGCAGCCAAGGCACTACCACAAATCTTGAGGTTGTTTTAAATATCCAAAAACATCCCTACTCAAATCAAAAAAATTCTTGCCAAATTTTCCTACCCAAAAAAATCCCGGAATCTAGAATTTCAAACCCAAAAAAATCCTTCGATCATCCCCGTCACTTGAAACCCCGATATCCCCTACTGGGACGGAACCCGGGGGACGAAACATTTCTAGCTCCAATATCTAAGCTTAATCTATAAGATTTAGCTTTAGTGCTGCTCTTATAAAGTGGAAGGCTACAACAAGTCATCACAAATGGCGCGTGACTGCAAAAACATCGAAGTGTCACGCAATACATAAACGGTGAGACACTTCGTTGACATTACTTGAAGTGTAGGTCAGTTTCAAAATGGCGGGGAGAATGCTTGCACATTGTTGTCAATGTCCGATGTGAGTTGAGCTCCTGGGGTAGGTTAACATGCGTTCTATTTGCCTGTACTTTCCAAGTTTAGTTAAATAATTGGACTAAATTTAATTCTTGTTCGTCCAAGTGTCGGAAACGTGTCTATGCATCATAAATGCTAGGAAAGTAAAGTTCCAAAGGCGTCGCATGGGTGTGCGCAGTGCGCCGTTCAGATCAGAATATTAGTTTTTTATTGAGCATGTTCCCAATTGATCTTGTGTTAATATCAATACTCTGCTCAGCTCCAATCCGTTTAGTGGAGCATGTAAAAAGTCGACAGTTTGATCTGAAAGGATTGTTAACTTAAATATTAATTTAATATTATAAATAGTACTGATAAGCTCAGTTATTTCTTATTAAACTTTATAATTGCACCTAACAATTAGGCTCCAACTCGAGTTTTCTATGGGCGCATATACAACAAGGTGCCAGCAAGTTGACAATTGCCTATAGAAAAAGAAAGTGAAATTTGTGGATATCCAAAGGGTACTTCCATAAATTATCCATACCTCCACCACGGAAGGAATTTTTACTAAGACCCCCTCCCCCCCCCCCCCCCCCCGCCCTCACCTCTGGAAATTCAAACTAAGCTTCATACATTTCCTTTAAAGTTTTTGGTCACTAAGACCCTCTACCCCCAGGAAATTCCAATCCCTCCTTTGGGAGGAGTACGGACATTTTCTGGAACCACACAAAAGAGTATTTCTACTCCTCCCTGGATGGGATGTTAGTCCATCATAGGTGCCCCCAGCATTTAATTTGGCAGCACCCATTTAAACATTTGAGTGGAGAGAGACACTGTGTGAGTAAATTGCCAAGAACTCAACACAATGAACCCAGCCAGGTCCCACAATATTACCCCATAGCAGGACCGTAGCTAGCATGAGGTAAGACAAGGCACTTGCCTCATCTAAAGCCCCCCCCCAGCCCCCCCGGCTCTGCCGTGCCTGTAATGTTTTTTTCTTTAATAGGTCAGTTATGGTTACTCTATGAGGACCAGTTAGCAATGACCAGACTCTGCAGCAGTTTGAACAGTAAACATATAAGATGACACAGGAAAAGCCAGTTCCATTTCATGTGTCCCTTCTGGTGAGTTCACACTACTTAGTAAATGAAACTTTTCAGTGAACAAATCTATCAATTGACATTTCTTTCAATGACACCTGTATCGGCTGTATCTGGCTGTGACGAGCATTGGTGGAATGCTCTGTTTGATCTCTGCAATGATACCCAGATCCCATGATTGCGTTAATGCAACCCTCCAAGTTTATTTTTTTCCTTAGTGGCCATTTGGCCACTAAGGAAATTAAGCTGATGCTTTCAATCTTTCCTCCCAATTTAAGTCGCCAGGCTGGCCACCTTGGTTCAAATTTAGTCGCCAGCTCCAAAATTTTAGTCGCCATGGCGACTAAAATGGTCTTAACTTGGAGGGTTGTAATGTAGCCCAAAATATGCATGAAAACGCATAGAAATTTCAGTGAAAACTCAAAGGAAAATTTCCACCAACCACCTATTGCTGCTCCATGGTAAAAATTTTGAGGGAGGATGATGATTTCATCAGAATTCTTAAACTGAGTGCAAGCCAACTAGAAGGCCAACAAGTGCAGAAAAAAGATGAGAAAAGGAGAAAAAGGAAAAGGGAAAAAAAAAGAAAAAAAAAGGGTAAAGTTGCTGCAAATGTTTACTTTTGCACATACTACTAATATAACTGCCCTGTATGCCAAAGTTTCTCCAAATAAGGTTTAAAATGTCCAAAGAGTTCAATTTTTTTTTTGAATCTCCAGGTGTCAATGGGTTAAACACAACTGGGCCAAAGAAAGTCTGTGTGAGATTAACAGCTTTTGATTCTTAAACTCAAATTATCAAATACAATCAAACAATCTAAGACTTGAGATCATTAAAAATGTACCAGATGTTTATAAAAAAGCTTCCTTAGCACAATTACATTGCCTACAAATCAGAAAGAGATGGATTTACACTAGAACACACAATTTGTGACTGTTGCACTTGTGTAGCCGTCAGGGCACACAAACGTCTAAACAACTCAGGATGGGTAAGGTTAAAGGAGACAAAGGTTTTGAAAACGCTTTAATTTATCTTTAATACTACGGGAAACAAAACAATAATACTTATTTAAAATGGTTTAAACCAAAAATATTCCTGCCCACTGATGGAATTGCACTGTTTGTTTAGTGTTGGTTTAACTTGCCGATCTTCAACCTACTGAATTGTTTTCGCAGGCAGGAGGGGTCGCTGGAACTGCAGTTGATGTGATCCTATTTCCATTTGACACTATCAAGACAAGGCTGCAGTCGGCAGAAGGCTTTGCTAAAGCAGGTGGATTCAGAGGAATATACAAAGGAATTGCTTCTGCCGCCAGTGGGTCGGCTCCTGCAGGTACAAAGGGTTGACACAAAGTTGTGAGGCAGCGAGGCCAGCAAGCCATTCTGGTTAGCCTAAATAGCAGTTTGGTTGGCCTAAATGGCACTCCGGTTAGCCTACAGTTAGCTTAGGTAGCTTGCTATTTTAATATATATATTTTTTCTATTTGGAGTAGGGATTTCTGCCTTGCGTGCCTCGCTGCGTTGCCTTGCATGCCTTGCACACCTCGCTGCCTTGTATATTTGTAAGAGTCAGGTACTAAGCTCTGTTTCAAGTCATATGCATGTGGAGGGTGGGACAAGGGGGATTAGAACAGGGGGCAGGAACCCATTCTCATCCCTGTAGCCCTTATCGCTTCTCTTAGCCGGTGAAGCCTTGCCATGAAAAATGAAGGGCTCTGGGGACAAAGGTTTTTTGAATCAACTGGAATTTTTTTGATTGGCTTTTTGAAACAAACAATTCTTGAGTGGAAGTAAAAAAATGCAGTGACTCCCTCATACATTCCTTGGAAACATCGTGACTGCATACATGAAGACTGGAAGTCCTAGATTCCAGGACTGGAAATCCTGTGTCTTAGAGCCCTTCGATTCCCATCAGTCATGAATGCCAAGGCCCCGCCTGTTATGTCGACGGGAAAGGCAGGGACCCAGAAGTGGAGGGCATGGGAACAATTAACAGTCAGAGGTGGGAGCATTCTCGTCCCCATAGCCCTTTCGTTTCTCTTAGCCGGCTTGGCACGAGAAAACAGAGGGCTCTGGGGACATAGGATTTTTGAATTAATTCGAATTTTTTTGATTGGCTGTTTGGAACAAAGAATTCGTAAACGGAAGTCGAAAACATAACGACTCTCTCATACATTCTTTTGAAACGTCATGACTGCATACATGAAGACCGGAAGTCCTAGAATCTAGGACTGGAAATCCTGTGTCCCCAGAGCCCTTTGTTTCCTCGTGCCAAGGCCCAGCGGGCTAAGAGAAACGAAAGGGCTATGGGGACGAGAATGAGGTGGGAGAACTGAAAGAGGGTGGCAAGTGGGATTCCCAAGGAAGGAAAACAAGCAGAAATATGAAAAAAAACGTAATATTTTGAAATAGAGAAAGCACTGACTGAGAGGGAGGGAGGGGAACTGAGAGAGAAATGTAATGGAAGTGGGAAGTTCAACCCTGCCCCCCCTGTCCCCCATCATTGCATAAAACGGTTTTACTTTGTTTTTGTTCTTTTGAACACGATTTTCCTGCAAATCTGCAAATTTGAGTCTAGCAAAGTTGGCCTCTTCCACTTAGCGAAAGTAAGCTCCTGCAAAAATATATAAGGTTACATTTTAGGGAGTTAGAAGGTTGAATAGCAAGCTTATGATAACATTGTAGTTAATTGACAGTATTACTTCCCTTTTAGCTGCTACATTCTTTTGCTCTTATGAACTGACTAAAAATTTACTCAAACCACGGACATCATCCACAATGTTCCCGTTTGTCCACATGTTTGCTGCAACTGTTGGAGAAGTAGTAAGTTTTTAATCATTATTTTTTTATGTTACACTTCAAATGACATTTCTTCAGCCAGAGAAAGATATGCATTCTTAATAAATTCTTAACAAAATTCTTAATAAATTTATTCTTTTTATTTTCAATAAATTTATTATTTATTACCTGCATTGCTCTTAGCCTATTTTGCTCTTGTTCTCACTCAGCAACGTTTAAACAATAAAAGCTCTCTATAAATTTTACACATCATGGTCTTAAACTGTTCATACATAAAACTATCTTGCTCCCTAAGTTTTATTGACTTTAAAAGTTAAATTCATAACTTTACACAACCATGCAATTTCTGCTCTTTATAATTACTACATGCTATTATCACACACAGTGTAAGCTTTAAAGTGTGTGTGTGCTATTTGTGTTTGTCAGGTGTCACTTGCTGTGAGGAATCCATTTGAAGTAGTGAAACAACGAGCCCAAGCATACACCCACATGAACAGTTTGCAAGCCTTGAGGTTCACCCTAGTGCAAGAGGTACAGTGACACACTACAACTAGCGAACTCTTTGATTAGCAATATTTATTGATGTCTGATAGCATACAAGGCCAAGGTGGAGATGGATAGGACATGTATTGTGCCTGGGCCATCAGCAAAATCCTCGCATTGCGCTAACATGGGCACCCGAAGGAAGGAGAAGCAGGGGGCGTCCGAAGGAAACATGGAGGAGAACGGTAGAGGGAGAGAGGCGGAAGATGGGGTTTGCCACCTGGGCAGAGGCGGTAAATGTTGCGGAAGACAGGGTAGAGTGGAGGGAACGGATCAAAGGCCCTATTCTCCCAGAGGAGAAATAAGGAAGCAGATGATAGCATGCAAATTGTAATTTGAAATTAGCAGTGAATCATCAACTTGCATTACCGACCTTTAATCAACTGGGAACTTGAGTTTTGACAGAATAAATTTTTGTGCATCTATGAAGCAAATATTTTATGGTGTACCTTTTTATTTTCACGGGACTTGATTTAAAAAATCACGAAACTAAAGACCCGCAAAAATTTATTTTTAACGTTTTTTATTGTATTTTTTTATGTTTTAAACATATTTTTTGGCAATTAGCGAAAATTAAGTCCCACGAGATATGTCCGTTCCATTTTCACGAAATTAAGTTCCTGCGAAAATAAGTAACAATGAGGTATATTCTTTGTTGTTGAATAATATTTGTACGTATATCGCAGGGTGTCCTTGGTTTATACAGAGGCTACTGGAACACACTTTTTAGAGAGGTACTTTGTTCTTAACCATTAGAACATGACTTTGACTATTTATTCAACACCTTTAAAGATCTTTTTGATATATCAGTGTAAATTGTGGGAACTTAAATTTTATTTCATTTGTGCTATTTTCTTTTGTATCAGATACCATTTGCATTGTTGCAGTATCCTTTGTGGGAATTATTCAAGGTAACCTTTAGGAAAGCTTTTAGTTTGAAAGTTTTAGGTGCTTTCATAATTTAAGTTTTGCAATTACCCGTAATTATTATAGTAGGCTAATAAGCTAGTCTTTTTATTCTTTTATAGATCTTTTTCCTGTTATTACGTACAAACTGTAACGTTTTTATACAGATAGATAATTTTAATATTGTAAATAATTGTAAATAATTTGTAAGGAAATAGCACAGTTATGTTAAAGTCCTTGTGAAACGTCATCGCTTCTGCATGCATTGCATGCCATTTATTTTTTCTGTTGTTATGTTAGAGTGTATGGTCGTGGGAACAAGGTCACCAAGTGTATGCCTGGCAATCGAGTATTTGCGGAGCAGTATCAGGTATTTTCACAAATTAAAGGGGCTATGTCAGAATTTTTTGGTAATTCTATTTATTTTCGTTAATTAAGAGCTCTAATCTTCAAATTGGCAGAGCAAAAGTCTTTCTTTTTGGCAAAATCACGGCCACATAACAAACAAGGATGATTTTCGAGCATTGTAATTGTCTTTTTTTATACAAATTGAGATAAATTTGAAGAAAGTCAGGCCGACGTTTTTCAAGTTTACCCAAATGCTATCCATTTTAATCTTCTCAAATTTTGCCCATCCATTCCCCTTTTAGGCCTTTCAGTGTTTCTTTTGAGTTGTTCTACAGTTTTAAGCCGTTATTGTGATATTTCAGTTAATTCTGTGACCAGTTGGTCAGTGCCAAATTACCTAAAATTGCGTGACATAGCTCCTTTAAATACTAATTGTTTGAAAAAGGATCACATGATGCACAAAATGTATGCTTGGAAAAGAACTTAGGAATGATAGCTTGAATTGTAATCAATATTCTAAATGATCCTTATCATTATTATCATCTTTAACTATCCTCCCTTCCAAAGTTCTCCTAAAACGCAACGTAATTTGATCTACAGTCAACTGTATCAATGGACACCTCCCTAAGAGGGACACCTGGTGTTGTTCCCCTCCCTGCCGTTTTCCAGTCATTGTACTATAACTAGATGGACACCTCTCTAAGATGAACAGTTGGAGCCTGTCTCGATGGTGTCTGTCTTAAAGACAGTTACCGTAATGATTCGATTTAACGCTCGGGGCCCTTATTTACTTTTGGCACCTCAAGGGAGGGCGCTTATTCGAGATAGGGCGCTTATTTAATTTTTTGAGAAACAACCAAATGTTTCTAACAATAACAGGAACTGTAACAGTAAGAAATTGTTAAAAGTTCAGTTACTTTTAAAATAATTGTTTATTATAACAGTAAATATATACATAAACTGTACGGTGAACGGTCAGGAGTTTATCTAGTTGACGTCAGTGACTTCAGTAGGGGCAGTTATCCACAATAGGGGCACTTATTAGAATAGGGGTGCTTATAAGAATGGGGGCGCTAATAAGAATGGGGGCGCTTATTGGAATAGGAACAGTCCTTAAGAGGACATCAACAAATGACAACAACTCCACACACGAACATGCACAAGCAATCAAACATATTATTGTGTTTTTCAGGTGGTTTTGCAGCTGCTGTTACAACACCATTAGACGTTGCTAAAACCAGAGTCATGCTTGCACCGGTAATGAAGAGCTTAATAAGCACTGACTGTTGAGCCACGAACGGCAACGGGAAGTCAAATGCTCTTTCTCCCTGGCGAGAATTATCGACTTTTGGCCTGTAGCGTCAAGTTTTAACTACATGTACGAAAAAGGGGGCTACTTAAACAATTTGATTGGGTTTAAAGAGCAGCAAAAGCAATTGCATTGGCCTATTATACATATTATATTATTATATTAGTATACATATTTATTATATTATACATATTTACATAGATAATTATATAATTTTTTTCCCCTTTTATACAGTTTTGCGTTCACGCACACGTTTTAACGAGCGCTTGCGCTTCTAGGTGTCGCGTGAGTAAATAAAGTATTGTTGTTGTTGTTGTTGTTCTGGTCGCCGGCTGGGGCTCAGAAACGTCGTTTTATTGACAATTCTCACCTAGTTTCATAAGTTTGCAGTCCATTCGCATCCCTTGCTTATTGCTAAATCGCCTTCGACTCCACTCAGAAAAAAATCGATGAGGAAAATGGGCAATATTTTAGGGGAGGGGCAAATATACAAAGGCTATGCTAAACGTGCATTTTGAGATTTTATCTTCTAAACTTATAAGAAAATCATGGGTTGCTATTCCATTCTTCAACAGAAAGGATCTCCGTACACTCAGGCTAGTGTGACACAAGTGATTTTGATAATTAAATCTCAGGAGGGCATGTCGGGGTAAGTGGCATAAATTAAAATAACGAACAGTAATTATACATTGTACAATCCCTCACAGAGTCTTTGGATAATTGTGGATGTAATATATCAAACGCAAGAGACAGTGTTTCATCGGGGTATCCAAGCACCGAGAAGAGAGTTGAAAATATGATGCGCAGTGGAGTATTTTTGACGAAATTCAGCCGTTGAAACACTATCTCGAGTGTTTGATATATCTTCTCAATCGAAACAAAACTGCGGAGTAAACGGGGAAATAAAATCGTAAAAATCTATGCTAATTAAGACGGGGTATCCAACCCTCCTTCACGGTTATGATTTTCTTTCTATTCACTTGATGAATTATTAATGAGTTTGAGAAGTAATGAAAGGAAAGGCTAAGTCAAAGTCTATACTTAATGCGTTTTTGTTGATACGTGTTTGCCTGTCGACCGTCCGCATGTCTCCACTACGCGTTTTTATGAAAATGATGAACGTTTTCAGTGAGGCTCTCTCAGGGGTTTCAGGAAACAAGGTAACATGGCCATTCACTTTTTGGGAACATGGGAACAAAAGGAAAAAAAGCTGAACAAAACCTTTTTCTGATATTTAAGGGAACAGGGATTTGGCGAACATCTCCCCCTCCCCCCCGCCTTCGCAACAACGCATTGGTTCACATCATTTGGTTTGCAGAAGCAAAGGGCGGTCTTTTGAGTAAAGAAATGAATTTGGTGGTGACATACCCGTGAGCTAGCAAACGGTATGCAAGTGGACGCAAGTAGTCGCAAGTTGAACAGTTGCGTACAGACTTGCGTTGGTTGGCCAAACGGACTCGCAAGTGCACGCAAGTCGTCAAAAAAGCCATTTCAATGCTACTCTGCGCGCTGCAATTTAGTACTTGTAATAAACAGCAAAACTTGCGTTGGGTGGCCAAACGGTGAAAAAATTGCGTTGACTTGCGTGAAATTTGATCTCGACCAAAGTGAAAGCAAGTCAATGCAAGTCCTGGCTAAACGCAAGTTTTCAATTTGCGTCTCTGTTTGACCAGGCCTTTACATTCATACACGATAGCTAAACGTGACCACCACTTCAAATTGATTGATTGATTGATTGATTGATTGATTGATTGACGTTTTTCGTCTTTTCAGTTTGTTTTCAGGAGTGACAATGAGAACAGTCTGGATCTCTCTTGGAGGAGCCGTGTTTTTTGGTTTTTATGAAAAAGCTAAAAATGTCCTACAAGATAAACTAGAACGCTAATTTACTTGTTACATTACCAACTGACGTTGTGTTTTACTTGAAGCTTTTTATTTAAGATGTGTGGGCCATTTCGCGACTCTGGTATGAAAAAATTCCACGTTTAATTTGCGATCGTGTCATATTCCACGGTCCGCAAGCTGGGAACTTATCACGAAACGGGGATAGGAACAATTAAATGGATGTAACTGAAATTAACAATGGGGATAATAAAGACTTGTTTGTACTAAATACAAACACAACTTTTTTTTTGTTCTTTTATTTTACAACCAGCAAGTTGCGGTGTACAGTATATACAAAACCATAACTTAAGTAAATATACAATAATGAATGACTTTTTTCACTCTATAATGATTTAATCGCACGCCTGTTGTGACTGGGGAAGAAGCAGGGCTATTTACCATTACCACACTGAAAACTTTGCTGGTGGACTTACGATGACCGTGTCATGTCGGTTGATTGTGTTTACAGTTTTCACAATGGTTTGTATAAAAACACGCTCACATTCAAACTGGCTTTGGTAAGCCATGTTTATGTTCACGTTCCGATTGGTTCGCGGTTAACCACGTTTGCGTTCAGACTGGCTTGCATTGGATAAACCACGTCCAGTTCAAACTGGAATGTGAAACATGTTTACATTCAAACTGGTTTTTACAGCCTGTTTTCTCTTTGAAAGACTCTCACTTGTTTCGATGAGGTTTGAAAGAACACTTTGTTACAGCTAAGAGACAAAGACGTGGTTTAGATCATACACCTTTTACCAAAATGCCGAAAAAAACATCATTCTTTTCCCACATGGCCTCGTTTTAAGCCAAAGATTCTTTTGAATTCTGTAGATACGATCGAGGCCATGAGGGTCAATTAACATGAAGACAAAAGAATAATGTATTTACGCCATTAATTTTGGAATATGAAGGTGTATGCGGTTAACATTCCTTTTAAAGTTGGTCACCTGTCTAAAGCAAGCAATCAGACCTGGACCCTATGCTGAATCAGAGGGGTTATTAAGATTCTCTTATTTACACCGAAAACCATCTGATGGGTGTACAGCTTTTGCAGAAATACACTAGTGGGGATCCAGAGGTGCTGGAAAGGTAGGGGAGGGGGCAAAGTGGAGATGGGCGGGGTCCACGGGTGGGCCGTTTTTGCTTCTGCAAGGGGGGACGTAGTGTCCTCTACCACCATATACTAAGTTCTACTCTTAGGCTGATTGCCATGTTCTCTTTTTGAATCCTTCGAACTGCTACGCGAACTCAATTCTCCCCTAGAGCGGCTGCCGTTCTGTCGACTTCCACCGGAATCAGCACCATTTGAACTTTGTCGACTCTTAGCTCGGCTATCACTTTCTTCATCTGGAGTAATGACAGTGCTTCGGTGTGAACTTTGCCTGCTGTTTGATCTCGTGTCATCATTGCCATCAAGTATCGCTAGCGTGTGGAGTTCTTCTTCCTCTTCGTGAATCATTTCATCGCCAGGTCTGGCGGATGTGAGGGCCGACAGCACACTCTCTGATACAGTTGTACTTCTTGATGTTGTTCTGGAACTTACATCGATCAGCCTTGTTAGTATACCCTCTGACAAGCCAGCCTGAAAAAAATAAACGAATGAATAAAGGAACGAACGCACGCACGCACGAGCGATTCAACGAACGAACGAAAAAAGGAACAAACAAATGAACTAACAAAAAAAAACAAATGAACGAACAGAAGAACGAACGAACTAAAGAACGAGGGAACGAACGAACGCATGCACGCAGTTACGAACGAAAGAAGTAACGAACGAATGAACACTGCTACATAGTTTGAATAAGGGACTTTGTGTTGAGTGAGAGACATTTGCGAGTCACAAGAACGACCAAGAATACAGAAGAAAATGATGATGCAATATTAGTTTGATAACAGTCTGTTTAAAGACCCACTGTTTTGTCGAACCAATAGAGGACCTTTCTTGATCGAACTTAGTCGAGAGCGCGCATGCTAAATATAAACCACGGGGGATTTGAACGAGCGCTAACGGAACGGGGTAACGTCCCTAGACAGACTTCTTTGCTGGTATATTTATAAAATTCTCCACTTGAATGATAACCTTAATCTTAATGAAAATGTTTGATCGTTGATGCAGTGGCAGAATATAATGCGAAAGCAGAGGGATTCTATCTTTTTCAGCAGCGTGAAGCTAATAGCAACGAAGCAACGAGAAACATACAGGCTGGAGTTTTAACTGTAGTTTAGGATACTGCTTTCAGAAGCTACTGCTCACCTCAGATTCGTCACCAGTCTCTCTGTAAAGAGTTTGCAGCTCGGCCTCGATAGCTAACAATCTATTCTTCATTTCTCTCATTTCTTTTTCCTCCCGGAGAATTCTCTCTCCAAGTCCTACAAAAAATAAATCTGGTCACAATTTGCAACAAAATTCAAAGTCTGCCCCCTCGATTTATGCATTAATACCAATTATCTCTGCCTAAACACAGAAAGAAACTTCTTGAATATTTTTTTTTTAATTTTTATTTTTTTAATATATATTTTTTTAAAAATAATGTCTCGATGTACAGGCAGCTTTACTTTTTGAAACGTTAGCCTCGCGTTTTCAAGTTTGTCCACATTGTAATCCATTTCCATCCTCGCCATCGTGAGTCACCCCTACTTCCTACTGGGTTCCTGTCATTTGTCGAGTACTGTTCTACAAAATCAAACCATTATTGCTGGGTTTCCTACATGCAAGCCTCGCGTTTTAAAGTTTGTCCATATTGTAATCCATTCCTATCCTCGCCAACGCTAGTCACCCTTACCTCCTAATGGGTTCCGGTCATTTGCAGAGTACTGCTCAATCATTTTAAAATCAATCATTGTTCTGTTGCTTATGCTACAGGTAACTTGTCGAAAACGTAACACTTACCTATGGTGTCAACATTTTTCACACTTGACCCATCCTAAACAAGCAAATAGGAGTCTTTAGAGCTTTTTAAACCAATCAAGAAATCATACACTGTAAAGTGTTAAAATTGATTAATTAAAAAATCACAAAAGGAGAGAAGGTTGTGGAGAAACGCGCGGAGGGCTTAAATCGCTGGTGTTCAAAGCTGCATTAACAAACAAATTTGGTATCCGGACAACTCGCCGCCTAGAAAACTCGCTCCCAATCGTAAGACCATTAGTAGCCACCAAGTTGTGTTTTCACAAAAGGGAGTAAACTGAAACCCTGAGTATTTCTCGTTCTTTAGGACTGAGCAAAGAGAGACAACGTTAGCAAACTGGCCGTTAGCAAAAAGGTTCGTAGGCGAGTTGGGGGGGGGGGGGGGGGAGTTGCCTCGGGGCGAGTTGTCTCAAATTCAAATTCAATACGGTAGCTCGTCACAGGGAAAGACAGGGCCATCAATTGGTAAAAGACATCTTAAAGCTTTCAAACCCTGTCAATATAATAATCTGGTCCGTGATCACTTGTACTTCAGTACAAATATATATAAGAAGAAAACAGACAATTGATTACTTGTGAGGAGCTGTCAAGCTCTTTGTGAGGTTTCCAAGATTCTTGACTCGCCAGTAAGTCGATTTCTTCCTGTGGAACAAGTTCCTGGAGTTTGCTGAAGAAACAAAAGCAATGCAAGGTTAACATCTTGTTTGTTTGTTTATGTATTTGTTTACTTGTTTTATTGTGTGTATGTTTTGGTTAAAACAATTTTTAAATTCACAATCCACAAACCAGCGATGAAATACATGGCCTTTCTCTTCGCAGTTCTCTTGGCCTAAGTAAACCATGAAAGTTCAAGGGGACCTTGCAAGTTGAAGTGCTTTTGGTAAAGTCTAGAATTGAGATAGCCTCGCAAACATTAAATACAGAAATTGGAGTAAGCAAGAGGAGATGATCTTAAAGCTGATTTCCAGTCCGTACTGCGCAGACTCGGGGTTTGTTTACGTGACGTTTTTTAGTCCGCCATTACAGTTCGTTTCGTTCAAGAATTTCCGATGAGCTGAAACGTCGGTTTGAAATAGCGTCAATGTTCTTCTACTCGTTATTATTTGTTCTGCAAGGATATCTGGCGTTAATAATGAAGAAAAAGGTAAGTTTGTCGCGGAATTTTTAGTTTTGCTTGTAAACATTCCCTTCGTGTGGGCTCACATAAACATTGCAGCCGAGATTGCGCAGTACGGACTGGAATTCATCTTTAACGTTGGCAAAAAGCGCGTTGGTAGCATGTGTTATGAAACATATGTAGAAAGAAAAGCTAAGAGGGTCATAACAGTACTGAAAACTGTGCACAATTAATCCAACCTGTCTATATCGGCGATTGAAGCCAGTGACTCACTGTCGAGAGTGAAGCCTTCGCCAGCTGTTAATGACAGTCCTTCGGAGTAAGCATTCTGTTAGGAAAAAAACGTTACTTGACCAAACATTTTCACTACATTCTGTAGATGAATGCTCGTTGTACAAATAGAGAGTTTTACTTCGCCCAACGGAAAAGGTCAGATTGCTGTTGATTCACTTTACTTTTACTTGCATCAGTAAATAAATACATCATACTAAAAATTGAAGAAAAAAAAATCAACACGTTCACAACATTTTGCATGTATTTCTAGAAACTCAATACTACCCATTTCCCTGTAGAAACGACAAACGGAAACACAGTGTTTTTGCCGTTCGCAGAAAGAAAAAAACGCGATGCCTAGTATGCTGAAGACTGTTATGATTGTAATTTCGTGACTTTAATTTTGGGAAGCCAAAACTAAACGCATGTTTCCCGCGCTTCAAGCGGTTACACATTTTCCCGCGCTTTCCACCGGTCACCTGTTTTGATGCAAATTCTCCTGAAACCAGCTAAATGCTGCTAAACAGCGGCTCGATGTGTCTCATAGTAGTGATACAAACCTCAACCATCAGTAGATCTGTTTCATCCGAGAGAAGTTCTTCTAGCCGTTTTTTCTCTGCTTCTGTCATGGGAATCACATTCCCTGCATCAGCAGCCAGCTAAAACAAAATCAGTAACAAACAACGCTTTTAGAAAAACAATTTAAGAGATAATACTACGCTGCAGCAGCTTGAGAAGATGGCGGTTTTCACTTGAGTGTCGAAAGTAATTCGCATTTGCTTGGTTTTCCATTACAACGCTTTGTGATTGGTTTAAAAAACTCGCGCCACTTTCTCATCCAATCAGAAGCAAAACCAAAACCAATCGTGACTCGCTCGCGCCGTTTTCCCGCGCTTCGCGCCCGCTACATGCATTTGCTTCAAGTTTGATTGGTTCACTGGACTGTCTGTGTTCTTTGCAATTGTCCAAAGCGATTACTTTGGTTTTCGTTTTACAACACTCAAACGGAAATCGCTCTAAGGCAGTGATAGACCCCGGGGTGCACCCGGTATATTTTTGGGTGGGGGTGTGCGCTGGGAATTTGAAGCCCTTACCCTATACCAGACCATGTCCAGCTGATTTTTGCAACCCTATACTAGACTAGACACTGAAAATCCCTACCCTATCCCAGACTTGCATTTTGTTAGAACTGTATCATTATCAGTGTTTTAATGGAAAACCATCTATGAAAAACGATGCCGCGATGATTTTATTTACGTTTAGGAAAGCCTCTTTCTCTTCCGAGTTTCTGGACTATATTCTTCATACCGTCGATCGGTTTCCCGGCAAATGCTACCCTTTTCTAGACCAAAACTCTCTGATTTCTATACCCTATCCAGACTAAACTGCTTGAAAACCATACCCTTCACAGCGGCACATACCTATATAGCTCATGTATGAGAGTGCCCCCCCCCCCACCCCCCGGGGTGATAGACAACATGAAGGGCAAAGTATTTAGGAAATGGTACAGAAAGCGTAAAAGTTTTACCTCAATGTTTCGCTTCACAAAGTTCTGATCTTTTCCTTTAGTTTTAGACTGTTTGCTTCCTTTTCTCTTACGAGTTCTCTTGGAGGTTTTGCTTTCCAAGTCATCAATATCTTGTTCTGCCCATGAATCACAGCTAGAGCTAATGCCTGCAACGCAAGCATATCCACACAGGTATATTACTTTTCTAATAATAGTGCTAAGTTAAAAGGACTTTGTCACGAATTTTAACAGATTTTTGAACGGCCCAAATTTATATATGTGTCGTAGGAAACCTAAAAATAATGGTCCATTTTTATTAACAATTACAATTTTTAGCACTGAAACTGTTTAAAAGCGTTTTTGGCTGCGGGTGGCTCGGATGGAAATGGATTACAATTTGAAAACGTTAGTCAACGCTTTCAAGTTGTTTCCGCGCGCCTTACAAAAAAATCGTTAGTTATAGCCGAAGTTTGATTTTTATCCCCAAATGAAGGTTATACCTTCCGTTAAATGTTCAAAGATGTTTTTCCTGCGTTAAGTTGCCTTCCACTTATTTCATAACAGTTTAGACCAAAAATCTACGAAATCCCCTTTAACGGTACGATTTGCTGAGCTTAGCAATTTCCAACACATCCTTCCTGTTTCTGACTGTATTGTTACAATATCAAAACATTAAAATGCACAAGGTCTACAGTGGGCTAATGATCAGAAGAAGCTATCGTGTTTGGAGTCTAAATAGAGGCCTATGAGATTATTTAGGAGGGAAGTTGTTATCAGAGGACGTTCTTCATCTGGGACCTGACAGACCTACATTTTTGGAGGGGGGGGGGGGGGCGAAGGGCGTTTTTCATCTGAATGTTAGGGTAGTATCCAGAAATGCACACAGACCGAAATTGAAAACTGGTCATTGCTGCAGAAAGCCTACACAACTGCACTGGTCAGAAAAAAGAGAATCGAGAGGGCATTTTTGTAGAACGTAGACAAATTTCCCCTTCTTGTTTCAAGGTAGCATGAACCCTCTGCATTCACAGGATATCAACCTGTTCACTAACATACCTCTGTCAGAGGGAGAGCCAATGTTTTCTTGACGTTCGTTAGGGATGGGTTGCGTGGCAAACAATGGCGTCACTGGTACAGACTCAACTTCATCTTCAAAGTAATAAAATAGGAAAAAAGCTTCTGTTAGTTCGTGTTAATCAAATTACAACTAGCATTTCACACGTTGATCACTGTATCATCTAAAAATGAAAGCAATCATCTAGTGGCAGCTTCAAGTGAGAAGCAGCACCATGATAGGCGATCTCATGAAGGTTTCTCTAAAAACAAGAACATTTTTGTTGCAGATTAAACAACTGAGTGTCAACATGTACATGACAAAAGAAATTAAGAACCTAGGGAGCAGACTAAAAGAAAACAACAGAACAAACAACATAAACACTGCCCTTAGCCCCAAACACAACAGCAACTGCTACACTAGAGGACCAGTAGAATTACAAGCTTACGAGAGCTGTTACACTTCTGAGACTTTTCAATACAATCTAGCATAACATACGCACTATGCATACAGGAGGGCGGGCCTATATGGCGACAACTCGGTGTTGTAGGCGCGCAATTCGTCCAGAGGACACAATGTGTGCAGGGGGCTACATGTACATGAAAGAGTCCTGTAAGCTTCACTTGCTCTTGAGACATGCTCATATTTGTGATGTGGTAATAAAACCTCATGAATGGAATATCTTGCTTTTGGCATAACAGTATATAGTACAATTACCAGGTAAGTTGTCATCCGTAGGCGGTCCGAGGGCCAGAGCATGTCCAACACCCAGATCTATTTTACCATGACCTTCCTGTTCTCGTTGCTGATCCAGTTTACTTATTTCTTCTCTCCACTTCTTCTCCAATTGCCTTCTATGAGTTTTGATTTCTTTTTCTTTCTGTTGTGATCATAAAATCCACCATTTTAACAATGGATACAACGAATGAGTCTACAGTAGGTTCCCGTTATCTCGAACTCGGCCATCTTGTAATCAGAGCTATCTCGAGCAGTTTACAGTTTCCCTTATTTAAGCTCATTTTAACCTAATTTTACCTCGCTATCTCAAACTGTGGTAAATACAAATGAATTAATAAGCGCCGTCGAATAATTCACTCTTAGGAGGGTGGTCAAGGGTATGTTCGTGACCCGTGTTCGGCTTTTTTTCCCTCGTGAATCGTGATTTCCATAGTAGCAATGAACCGTGCTTTTTCAAGACGTTGTCTTTTTCCGTGAAGCGTGAAATACCAATGTATTGATTTTCGTGAATTGTGAAAGGGCCGTGTTGTTTAACGTGAAACGTTATCTATACCCCCTCCCTCTTTACCACCCTCTATAAGATTAACTTGAGTTACATTTTAAATAAAGTCAATTACAAAACTACAATTAACACCAACATACTGTACTACAGACCACGCGAACTTCGTCATTCGTTTAAGCTTTCCCGCTCTTTGCGTCCGCTACATGTATGTTTCATACATGTTTCTCTGTGATTGGCCAGAGTGATGACTTTGGGTCTGGTTTTGTTACACTTAAAAGAAAACCGCTCTATTATTGTGATGTTCTCCAAAAGTAATAATACTTTCGGGATTTTCTAAAAAAAAAAAACTTTGGAGTTGTTTCTTTCAGAAGTTTACGTATGTTCAAGTTTTTAAGGTCGGAAATGCAAATGCAACTGAAACGGAATTCAACAAACGCTCTAACAAAAAAAAAACAACGATTCTAGTCAAATACAGTGGTTTACCTTGAGTTTATCAGCAAGAATTGCATCCAGCTTTCTTATTCTCTCGAGTCCTTTGCGTATCTTTGGATCCAGGTTAGCTTCAGCACTGCTTTCATCTTGCGACACTTCGTGTTTGACTACATGACCACTTCTATCACTTGCAATGGTGTCTAAAGTTTGTAACACAAGAAATAAACGAATTCACTTTTAGTTATTAGTAACAGCAATGTTTTTTCTTTGTATACTAATTAAGGTGGCTGGTAACGGTTTCCAGCACTTTCCAGCTCTTATACTTTGACGGGTCAGTACTACAAATCCTTATCAGTTGATGCTACAATAATGGTATGAAATTAATGCCCAGTGATTGGTGAATATGTTGTGATTATTTTCATGACGTCATTGGTTACTATAGCAGCAGTATAATCTGTTAAAAACACCCTTAATTTTGGCTTTAAGTGCTTATAACTCAAAAACGAGCTCGGTGACCCCCATTTTTTATTATTGAACATTAATCAGCATGTTATGATACAACTTTTTGCAAAGTTAAAAAAAATTCTACGAAGCGGTTTCAGAGCCACCTTAAAAATTTGAAAATTTAAGGTGGCTCTGAAACCGCTTCGTAGAATTTTTTTTAACTTTGCAAAAAGTTGTATCATAACATGCTGATTAATGTTCAATAATAAAAAATGGGGGTCACCGAGCTCGTTTTTGAGTTATAAGCACTTAAAGCCAAAATTAAGGGTGTTTTTAACAGATTATACTGTTGCTATAGTAACCAATGACGTCATGAAAATAATCACAACATATTCACCAATCACTGGGCATTAATTTCATACTATTATTGTAGCATCAACTGATAAAGATTTGTAGTACTGACCCGTCAAAGTATAAGAGCTGGAAAGTGCTGGAAACCGTTACCAGCCACCTTAAACAACAGAGTGTTTCTGTCGAGAAACTATTGGCTGATGGTTGCCCCGCGGAAATTTCATGTTCTTAAAATAATATCGAGGGCTATACATCAAATTTACAAGGGGCTACCATCAGACAGATAGTTTCAAGACAAAAACAATTTATCATTTTTATTGTTCACCAGTAAATTTTCTTCCGCGCCCACTCAAAAACGAGCATAGTACTCATTCGTGAAAATTTTCTGTAAAAAAGCGGGCCTACAGCCAAAAAAAGCCCACTAAATTCACTGCATTTAGTGGGTATCTTGTCTGGTTTTGCTTTGTTTGTTACATTTCGACCTTAAAGTCCTCCATCCTTTTTGAATGGGGGCTCAGAAGAAAGTTTAGTGGACAATAAAGACTACAGAGTGTTTTTGTCTCGGAACTATCGGTCTGATAGTTTCTCCATGGAAAATTGGTGTCTTTTAAACTAGCATTTTAGCCCTCGATAATTTTTTAAGAACATCAAATTTCCGCGGGGCAACTATCAGCCGATAGTTCCTCGACAGAAACACTCTTTCGTTTAACCAAAAATATTTTTTGTCAGTCAATCCATCTTTCGAATTCGCAAACGACTCAAAAATGCAAAGCCCATCAACACCAGTCCTCATGCAAATCTTTGTGTCAACTTGACCGCAGGACAAGAAGTTGGAGGGGAGGGTAGATGGCAATACCCCTCAAAACCTTTATAATTATACCACAGCACAAAATTGAAGCAAGAGGAGTAAATAATTTGACATTGTAGCTTGGCCAGAGACTTTATTAGGGCTCAATGCAATCATAAGGCTACAGTTACTTTAACTAAGGTGATCCAGTATGGCAGGAGTGCTGGTCACGTGACTAGCCCAGGCCCAAACTGCAACCCTAACCCAAAATCTAACCCTAACCCCAACAACTTAACCCTAACCCTAACCCACAAGCCCTGACCCTGCAACCCTAATCCATACACCATTATAGGCTTGGTTTAACCCTAGCTTTCACGCTGTCATGTTAAAAGTTGTGGTCACGTGACCTCTATTGTTCTCCTTAAGACGGAATCCATCAGGAAATCGAGTAATGTTAATTCTAGTTGGACAAAAATCGAGTATTAGAATTATTTAAATCCTATATTGCGTTATTTTCTACCTTTCCTAAACGCTAAAGATGAAAGTAATTATCCGTGATAACACCAAAAACAATTTCTTATCAGAGCCTGAAAAAAAAATGAATTTCAAAGTTCAAAAGAACAAGATAAGCTATAGGTAAAATCTCACGTGTAACTATTGGAATTCAGCAAAGCTTCGAAATTCGTTTTCGATGTTTGGTGTTGTAAGAAATTATTTCTTTTGATAAGATATTTCAAACAGTAGCACAGAAGTTTGCAATAAGATGTAAATAATTTTGGTACATAATTTTGCTCAATTAATACTCAAAAGTCCTGGCGGGATTCTGTCTAAAACCAATCAGATTGTCGCATTTGCATTAGTATACGAGTAAAACTCTTTTAATTAAAATTGTTACCAGAGCCGTCATCCACCCCTTGCTCATCTAGGTCTTCCTCTACACTAGCGCTGCTGTTTGCTGTTGCAGTTCTTTCAGCCATGTCTTCCAAAACAACATCATTCTCGACTGGCGAGATAATCTGCAACAGAATGAAAAGAATTGGACTGAACTATGGTTCTATAACAATTATCATGATAAACAACAAAATATTATGTAAACAAACAGGGCGCTTTCCATTCGTCAGAACTGGCCGGCCGGTCCGGTGGTTTTGAATGTGAAATGGGCCTTTTCAACAAGTTTGTCCTACAAATCCACTATAACAGTGTACAGCGGAACCCCGATATAACGATATGCCAAGGGAGCAGTAAAATTATATCGTTATATGAGAATCGTTGTATCGAAACTCCCGATATAACGATATAGCCGTAAAATAACCGAAAATATCGTTATATCGGGGTAAACCTAATAAATTATATACTTTTTCCTGGACAAAGAGGATTAGAATACAGTAACATTTTCGTATGTCATCGTACAAAAGTGTTGTCAGAAACGTTAGAGATTACTCGATTACTGTTATGTTATTGGATTAAATTCAATAATTTGCTTCAATTGTGACTGTTTTCTGATAATATCGTTATATCGGGGAAGATCTTACGTTCGGTCCGTTAAACTCTCATCATTATATCGGGAATATCGTTATATCGAAGATCGTTATATCGGGGTTTTGTCCCATACATTTTACTGTAACTTTTGCCGGGACATATTCATCGTTATACCGGGAATATATCGATATATCGAGGATCGTTATATCGGGGTTGCACTGTATAACATTTATGTATTGACTGATTTGACAGGAAAAATCTGACTAACAACGGAATTCTGTTCTCGAATATACCGCTCTGGCCGGCCAGTTCTGACTTATGGAAAGCACACTAAAAGTCAGAGAAAATACTTTGGGATTTCTGCTACAGGGAAGCGTTTAGTATACCTTACTGTTTTTATAAAGGTCATTCCTCTGAAATAGAACCTGCACTAAGATTTTTTTCAAACTTTGCCTTTTTTTTCCTTATTGTTTCATCAGATTAGGCCAAGTAAAAAAAGAAACAAACACATGTTTCTCGTCCGGATTTCTATAAAAAAGGGAGCGGGCGGGCGCTTTTTTTGTTATTTGTTATTTCCTCCATCGTCAAACTCTCCAGAAGCGAACTTGCAAAATAAATCTTGACCTCTCCAGTACGGACCTAGCGTGTCAAGGCTTTAAAATTTTGTTCTGAGTTCGTATTAAAACGCAGACAAAAGCCACATCTTACAGAATTTTCTTTGTACTTAATTGAGGAGTAACGCCTGTTGGTTTTTGTTCGTTCCAACTTTCCTAATAACAAATATTAAAAAAAAGAGAAGCGGCCCAAAAAAATGATGCGGGCGGGGACGAGAAACATTTGTTTTTGTTTTGTTTTTTACTTGGCCTTATATTCACGATTGCTTGTTAAAGTAACGTTTCCGACAGAAAGACAGTTATTGCTCAATTCACCAAGACAAAAATTAATAGGTCACCCACCATTCTCGTTTACTAGAAAATGATGACTCTCTGGCATATAAATAAAAAAGGTTTAAGACGGATTCCGCTGAAAGTTCGAGCAATAGTACAGTACGGTAACATTTTATATACTATTTGAAGACATCTCACTGAAATTCATTTTTCTTAGTGACCCCGTGATTAAACTCTAAAGCATTCTCGAGAAAATTGAAGTAAAACTTCATAAAAATGTTTAAAACGCGCGCCATTTTGTTTTGAACTGGCGTAAAACGTCCGTTTTAACTGAAATGTAGATAGTTTTGAATCCATTTTTCTCTCGCGGGGTCAGCTTGAGAGCTAGAGGTTTGGTAGGTTTCTGTTTGCTGTGCTCAAACTGTTGCCATGCTATGAGATCTCAGTGGTAACTTTATTTTTGCCTGTATTGCTCGAATGATCGGCGGAAACCATCTTAAAGGTTTAAATTTCTGCTCACCAAGTCTCCATCGGAGTCAACATCTTCGTCCAGGCTGACGGTGACAGCTGAAAGCAATGGAAAATAAAAGAGCAAAAATGTTATAATTTTCATGTCTACACATGAACCAAAGTAGCCTAAACTGTCCACCTTAATAGCTTGTATGGAAATCACGCACTTTGTGGAATCTGATGTGGCCGTGGTCTGGTGGTGGGAAATCCCGTTTTGAGGTTTCAGTACAAAAAGTCTACCAATGTCCCATAAACATGGCAAAGATCTGTATATTCGAAAAAGTTTTGTTATAAGGGTTTTGTTTTTAAAGGGATTTTGTACGGAGATTTGAGATTTTTGTTAAATTGTTTAAAATTAGTGGAAGGCAACCTAACCCATAAAAAAAAATTTTTTTTAAAATTAAAGGAAAATATAATTATTTTTTAAATTAAATATGAATTTTTTTTTTGGGCGGGAAAATTTTTTTTTTCCCCTTTTTTTTTTTTATTTTTTTTACTAAAACTGTTTCGTGGAAGGGTGTCGCCCCCCTCCACACCCGCGGGGATAGGGGAACAACTCCTAGTAGTTGACTACACAGGAATGCTCCGCCCGAAAGGGGTGCCCTTTTTAGGCTGGATTTATATAAAAGGGTAGAAAATGCACGAGTTGGAGTATAGAAAAGAGTTGGGAAAACTTTCATTTAGGTTTTTAAATGGGCCTTACAAAATAACTCGAACAGACCCACTGTATGGTTAGATTCACTTGGGGATTTAAGGGCGTTTTTCTTATCAAAGGCATATAAAGGGTAACCTTCCCTGCCAAAAATGCTATACGAAAGGGTAAGGGAATAAACCTCGGGGTAGAGCTTCCCCATATAAAACGTTTTTGAGTAGCCACCCCCACCCCCTACCCCGCAAAGGGGGGTTGGGGGCTGCCGTAAAAGTGTTGAAGCGTAACCCACAAGAAGGTGGTAGCAAAAAAAAAAAACACTTGAATACATGAAAGGATTTCAAGGTTGGAAGATCAATTTGCAAGTTTTTGCGGTTCAATCAATTGGAAAGAGAGAAAAGAACGATAGTATAAATCGAGTATAAATGAGCCGCTTCGTGCGTTGAACATTAGAGAGATTAAGCATGACGTTTATTTTACGTGAATGTGGGATTGTTTTCCTATTTTTATGAGGGATTAATTTTAAAATTCGATAAAAAAAGGTAACAAAATGAAAGGCAAGCTTGCGTTTGCCGTCTGCTCAGTATGAAATCGCTAATTTGAAGGGATTTACTGTAAGTAATACTTAAGCAAGCTATACTTCATGCCAAGTATATCTTTAGTTTTGCGTGTCGTGCAAGAAGTCGTGAAGCATTAAAAACAAAATAGATAACTGTACCCCTAAGGCAATTTGCAAAATATGTTAAAATTTGCATTAATTTGCATAGGCGCCGTGCAAAAGTAAGGTTTTTTGGTATTCACGGGCCTTCAATTCTCCTCAGACACAGCTAAATTCCCAAACTTACGAAAAAGATTAGGTTATCAAAGGCTTTGTAAGTGTTCATTTTTAAATTGTTTTATCTTTAGGCACCGCTGCGTGAATGATGCATTTGTTTTCGTTCAGTGTTTTACATGACATGTTTTTATTCTTTACCCTCGGTAAAGCCTGGTTTTACTAGCAACGCAAGCACAAGCGCGAGAATAACAGCTCTTATTTCACAGTGAAAACGGCCGACTCAAGCAAAAGCACAAGTGCATTGTAGTTTTTTGCTTGTGCTTGCGGATCAAAATTTGTCTTTTTGCGTGATTGCGCTTGTGCTTGCGTCGCTAGTGAAAAACCAGGCTTAACTGATTTAGCACAAGTGCTGATGGGGCCGAGCATTCAACCATAAGAAACAAATATTACAAATTGAACATAACAAGGTTAAAAATCCCAACTGGTAGAAGGTAGACCAGTAGGCTTTTTACAAGCGTGGCGGAGGAGTTGAACTCGGGTCTACCCTGAAACAACTCCAGACAGTGATTAAAACGGGACTAGAAACCCGGCGGGTTGTCTATTCTTCTGAGAATCGACCCAGTTTGGGTGTATTGGACATGGATGGAAACCGGCACCTCCTGATTTTAAGTCCAGCGCCATATTTACACCATTTTATTTTGTTTTGTTTTAGCTAATATCTGGGTGACCCTTTCTTTTCTTTTTATGCGAGGCACGGTGGCCTAATGGTTAGCACGCTCGACTCCGAGTCAAACTGCCCGGGTTTGAGGCCTGGCCGGGGCGCTGCGTTGTGTTCTTGGGCAAGACACTTGACTCTCACAGTGCCTTTCTCCACCCAGGTGTATAAATGTGTACCGACGAATTTACTGCTGGGGGGTAACCCTGCGATGGACTAGCATCCCATCCAGGGGGGAGTAGAAATACTCCTAATCGCTTAATGCTACAGAAACTGGGATAAGCCCCGGCTGTATGGGCCACTTGGCTCGGACACAGACTTTTTTTTACCTTTCCTTTCTATACATGGCTTGGTGGCCTTCACGGGCCGTCACATTTTACAAAATGTTCAGCTCTTTTAGAACTTAACTAAATATGCACAGTGCAAAAGCGCGTGCATGTGACTGCCTTATCAAATCAGCAAATGTTACAGGCCTTTATGCAGCTTAAAAAACGCTTCCCAGCTAAACTCTTACGATACCGATACGAAATTTTCTCTGCATTTTCGGAGCATAAGAACTTGACGGGGGGCACCAAAGATGCAAAATACATAACTTACACATACCAATTATTCATATGTATTTTAAAAGACTTACAACCATGACATCAAAAGCTCTCAGTGCGTGACCTTCAATTTGTTAGTGAGCGCGAAGATGCTAAACAAGCTGCGGTCAAACAAATTTCTTCGAAAGGCATTGATTATTTTCACTGGAATTACAATGGCCGTTTGGTTCTTCCTTGCACAAAGAGGCACAATCGTAAACACAAGAAACACAGGCATCCATCGATCACATTCCCGGACGCTCAACTCAACTAAACTTGACAAACTTCTCAACAGTTTTCCAAGCAAGGAGACAGTCGACACAAAACGTCGCAATGGTAAAAAGGTTTTTATCGCTTTTTATTACTGGGAACAACTAGCAAAAGCAACCCAAAATTTGTTGGATCTGACAGCCCTTGCTGCGTATGGTGGGAGGCAAGTAGTTGTTCCATTTGTAAAAGATTCGCATTTTTACGGTTCACCGACAAAGGAACGTTTCGAAACACTCGCACTGTATTATAATGTTACTGCGCTTAATCGCACACTTTATTCGCATGGCCACGGTACGCTTATGAGCTGGAAAGAGTTCCAAAACGTCTGTCAAGGCAAACTAGACGTGCTGGTGTATTTTGATTACACAAACCTTAGCCAAGACACGGGGGGAGTTTTTCCTTGCAAAGGTCGCCATTGGAGCACATACAAAGGGTTCGTGGTTGGAGAAACAATTTGCATGAATGTCTTTGTGGTTGACTCAATTGAAAAATTTGAGCAAGAAGTTGTGAAAGGGCTTCCATGCGTTGGCTTGTTTGAATGGAGGGGAAGCGACAATAAAATTAACAATGAGAAGCATGGACATAGACCGAAATTTAATTTGTCATCAGCAGTTAAAGACCGTATGTGGTATCGTGATGCTTCTGATTTCTATAGCTCAAAACTTTTTCATATCGCGCGGTCTTTTATCAACAAAAATCTTGCTCCACGCTTTATCTCCGTTCACATTCGCGCAGAAAGGATCTTCGCAAAGCTTGATTCTTCTTTAAATATTAGTATTGCTACGGTCGAGAAGTGTGTAACAAATCTGGTGACGCTAGTTCAAAGGCACAGGAACTATTAATACGGCTCACTTCCCTGTTTTTCTAGCCACCGATTTCGCAGACTACGGAAGTAGGTCGCCGAGTGTTAAACTTGTACGACAGAACGCCCAGTTACTCATGAAGATTTTAGCCCCTCTAAACCCGCTTATGTTTCAGCCTTCAGCTTACAATCTTACGGATCTAGGCGCCGTGGCTATTGTGGAAATGAATATTCTGGCGTCTGGAGAACATTTATTTGTAGTTGGAGGCGGACATTTTCAAGACTTGGTAATTAATCAATTTTTTATCAACAAGAAAAGCACTGAGCAAAGATTAGCTCGTCCACTACCACCCGGTCTGCGAAGTTCTAGTGTTAAAGAAATTACATCACAGAATGCGCTCCTTGAAAACATTTGCCAATTGGCTGTAATCTCTTTGTAATGGAGATTTCGCAGATTTCTGTCTAAACTGTACTGAAGTTAGTGGTAGGCATTCTTAACCCATGAAAACATTATCTTTGAACATCTAAAGGAAGATTTAACTTTAATTTGCGGATAGAAATCAAACTACGGCTATAAAAAATATCGAATTATAAATATCGGAAACAACTTGAAACGTTAAGCCTTAATTGAAAACTAATGCTGAAAACTAATTTTTTATCATCATCATCATCATTTATTTGCCACTTCAGCATTAAACATACAAAATAACTTAAAAAGATAGGGCGAGGAGACCTCCAAGAAACCACAAGGCTTATGGGGGAGGCCACCTCGGGTTAATAATGAGTTAGTATTTTCGCTGTGAATGTGCAGCTAGGCCAATTTCAGACTCATTTTATTAGAAATTAATTATTTTTTTCTTAAAAGAAGAGAAGCTACTCTAACCAGTGATCGATTCTGGTAGAGAATTCGAAATTTAATTAGATTATGAGCTCAAAATTTCAATTTAACAATCGGACGGCAAGCTCGAGGTTTCTACCGGCTGATAGTTGGCAAGGGGCGAAGATTTGAGGGGCGGAGCCAACTATCAAAAGTCAATAGACACCGAGAGCGAGCAGTGTAACTGTTTTAGCAGAATGTTTTGTTATTTCTAATTCTATCCGTAGGGGCAAACAATCGACTTTTCAAAAGCTCAGTCGTAAGAGTACATAGGGCACCAGATCTCGCTGTTGTTGCAGAAACTGTAATGCAAAACATCAAGGAATGCACCCTGACAACCTGCTGGTAGACAGTACCATTCTGATTTTGCTCACTGGGGGGTCACTTAATAATAATAATAATAATAATAATAATAATAATAATAATAAACTACAGAAGATAACCTTGCTGGGTACAGCGCATATTTTGAGGAGGGTGTTGTCAAGCTAAAAACTGACCACCCTTTAGTGCCCCAGGACCATGGTTTGGTCCCGGCGCTAAGGACTTTAAGCAAACATTACGTAAGGAAAATAACAATAATAATAATAATAATATTAATAATAATAATAATAATAATAATAATAATAATAATAATAATAATAACAATAATAATAATAATAATAAAACTTTATTTAAACTCGAATTTAGAGTAGCTTGACAAGCTAATATTTCCGAGAAAGAAACACCTGACAACAAAAAACCAAAATAAAAATCACTATTTACATATTTAAAATTGTCTTATATTAACTAATTTTAAAAATTGTCATTCACATGCTTCATGAATTGGCTTTGCCAATGTGCCTTCTGAAGTCAGATAAGTTACATAGCCTTATAAAATTGGGTAGAGAATTCCATTCTTTTGTTGCCAGATAAGTAAAGGAGTGGAGACCAAAAGTTGTAGTTCTAGGTTTGGGCATTTCCAGTATATAGTTTCCACGCAGGTTATATGAAGTAGAATGGAACGAGAACATGTTTCTCAAATAGGCTGGATAGTCATTGAAGAATAGACTTTTGTATAGATTTTTGGGTGGGGGTGTGCCGCTGGTACTCTAAAACCCTTACCCTATACCAGACCACGTTCAGCTGATTTTTCAACCCTTTACTAGACTAGCCGGACACTGAAAATCCCTACCCTATCCCAGACTTGCTTTGTTTAGAACTCTATCACTATTGGTGTTTTCACTGGAAAACAGTCTGTCAACAACATTGCCGTGATGATTTGATTTACGTGTAGGAAAGCCTTTTTCTTTTCCAAGTTACTATTCCTATTCTGGACTTGATTCTTTTTCATACCACATCAGTTTCTTGGCAAACGATACCCTTTTCTAGACCAATACTTTCTGATTACTATACCCTATCCCAGACTATAAACTACCTGAAAACCATTCCCTTCACAGCGGCACATACCTATATGGGAGTGCCCCCAGGGGTTTCTACATTGACCACACTTTCACCACCGTACAAAAAGACGAAATGGACACATTCTGACTTCGCTTTCACAAACACAAAGGTGCACTATGGGAATTTTCATATGGCAAAACTTTGTCTCTGGTTGGAGGGTTACCCTCCATACCAAGCAACTCCAGGCAAAAGAGCTTTTCATGCATTCCTTAATAAACAGCCCTGAGCTGTTTACATGGCATTGCCATGGCGACATATTATGGGAAATGAAACCCTTGACAGAAAACCGATCTGTTCTTTGGGGGGCCAATATTTTCAAGTTTGACAGTTTTACTTGGAAGAAAATTACTTGAAAACCATTGATGTCGGTTTATTCACATCTTGGAGAATTAATTTGTGCCTTGCTTTTGTTGTTCAAAGGTTTTCTTTATCAGTGAGTGTACCCTTATAATTCTACGGTAGTTTACACAAAAACTCAGAAGACTTCACATGACATAATCTGTCCCTTCAAGTGAATTATAACTTGACAGCCTTGTAATAATAATATTAATAAAAATAATAACCTTTGTTTACCCTCGGCAGTGTTTATAGCACAAAGGCTAGTGGGGCCGAGCAAATGACAGTAAGAAATAAATCAAATAAACACAACAAGGTTAAGAATCCCAGGTGGCCGGAGGCAAACCAGCTGGCTATTTACAAGCGAGGTCGAGAATTTAAACTTGGGACTACCTTATTGTTTCTTATTTTCACGGGACTTAATTTTTGCGTTTTTCGCGATTTTTTGAAAATATCCTGAAAATCAAAGACCCGCGAAATTAAAGACCCGCGAAAATTTATTTCAAACGTTTTCTATTGTATTTTTTATGTTAATTACGTATTTTTGGCCAAATCGCGAAAATTAAGTCCCGCGAAATATGCTCGTTCAGTTTTCGCGAAATTAAGTTTCCACGAAAATAAGTAACAATAAGGTACCAAGCACAAATTCAGCTAGCGGTTAGGGTGGGACTTGAACCCGGGGACTTCGCATAATTTGCAAGTCCAGCCCTCTAACCGCTCGGCCACGCTGCCTCCTTATCAATCAGCCTTGTCAATCAGTATTATTCTGGAGATGCGTTTATGCTATTTTCTGAGCCTGGGGACAGTGACAACCCTCTCAAGGTGCCCTGCCCTGACCAGAGACATTCAAGACCAGGTTGTCCGACTCTTGGCCTGCTTGATCTGGAAAATGGGTGTGGTAGCCTTTAGGCCTGTTAGCCTCTCACAATATTGATTGAAGGAGCAAGGAAGGTACAGTGGTGAGAGCACTCGCCTCCCAACAATGTGGCCCCGGTTCAAATCCTGGACCCAGCGTGAGTTGAGTTTGTTGTTGGTTCTCATCCCTCTTTGAGGGTTTTTCTCCGGGTTCTCCAATTTTCCTCCCTCGGCAAAAATCAACACTGCTAAATTCCAATTCGATTGGGAACAGTGGAAGAAAAGGTACCCTGTGGAAGTGCCACTGTAAAGTCCCATTTATTGTTTTATTTTTATTTTATTTTATCTAATAAACTTTAAATTGATAAATGTTCAGGAATATATCCTTAAAACTTTACCTTCTGGAGGAAGCTCCTCTAAGAATCCTCTCATTTGACCAAGTTTCTGTTACAACAAAAATAGAACACGACTGCCTTAAGTGCTGTTATTATGACCTTCTGCATACTGGTCTGATGCTCTACACCTGAGCTATAGGAGACTTGTGGGACATCATATTATGCTTCGACAATGCTAGTCCTAGCAATACCAGATGTTTGTCACATTTGAACCTAGTTACAGTGGAACCTCGATTTAACGAACCTCTATATAGTGAAGTGTGGGAGGCGCGGTGGCCTAATGATTAGCGCGCTCGACTCCGACTCGAACGGCCCAGGTTCGAAGCCTGGCCGGGGCGCTGCGTTGTGTTCTTGGGCAAGACACTTTACTCTCACAGTGCCTCTCTCCACCCAGGTGTATAAATGGGTACCGGCGAATTTACTGCTGGGGGGTAACCCTGCGATGGACTAGCATCCCATGCTACGGAAACCGGGATAAGCTCCGGCTGTGTGGGCCTCATGGCTCGGTGACAGACTTTTATATAGTGAAGTCCTCGATATAACGAACGATATTCTTCGCCCCAGTAATAGAACAATATATGGAAAAGAACCTCGATATAACGAAACCTCGTTATAGCGAACACATTTTGCCAGTCCCTTGGGCGTTCGTTATATCGAGGTTCCACTGTATATGGGGTAGCTCCCACAAGTCTCCAGTAGCTTAGTGGTAGAGCCTCTGACTGTTGTGTGGAAGGTCATAGGTTCGACTCCTGTTGGGAGAACTCAGAAATTTTACTTAAAGTAGCTTGTGCCACAGGCTAAATAATATCTTTCTCGGCAGCTGATTTTTTTTTTAAACTTTTCAGTTGCTATGTATCGCTCCCTTGGACCAAATGAGACTTGAATAAATAAATATGCTTGGAACAAGCACAAATTGTGGTCTGGTTTGGCAAAAATGTCCACAATTTCCCCAAGAAACCTTGTTATTGGAATTTCCAGGGGGTATCAGTATCAAAAGGCACAGTTTTTAGAGGGCCCCAGGCATTTTTGGGGGGAACAAGGTAACAAAGCAAATCATTTCATGGAAACAAGGGATATACATGTATTTTTAATTAGTTATTTTAAGGGAACAAGGGCTATCTTTTCTATTAACAGGAACTTTAAATGAACATGAATTTATTAACCTAGCGTATAAAAAACTAGTTAAAAAAATATATAACAAGTTAAAATAAAAAATTAACTGAGATCAAAAATTAACTGCAACATATATTAAATATAAATATGCTAGTCTTGAAAGTTTTTTCAGAAGCTTACTTGAGGCAACTGGAGATCCCTACTCCTAGAATTATCACAGCTTGCTGGTCTGCTAATGGACTCCAAACTGGAAGAAATATTTTAATAAGCTAAGTATCATTCCATGATTTCTTTATTATTTTACGACATAAAACCTCTGTTTCTTTGTCTTTATTCTTGGTTTTCATGTTACGTCATAAAATTCTAAAATCAAAATTCACTAGGCCTACTAAATTTTTGTTGTCATTAGACGTAAGATAAACTAAAAATATATCTTTTTGCAAATTTCCAGATCTATAGTGTCATTAGTTTTTTAAACAGAGCATTTTGAATATTTGAGTTCTCCGTCATATGTGTCATCAAGCTGAGTGCCGTGACAAAGCTGTTTTGTTTGAAAAAAGGCCTTTCCTTTCCATTTTCAGCAGATTGAACATTTCAGATATAATAAGAGGTGTTTATGTGAAACTGTACTAGCTCATGAGCCAAAGATTGTCACTGTTGTAAACAGAATTGAGTTCCAGATGGTTTCTCTGACACCATGGTGGCCATATTTGTGTCCCTCGGAAGGACACAGTTATGGCATCTCCATGCTAAGCTTTATAAATTTGCGTGGAAAGGTTTCTTGGCAAATAACTCGCGAACGGTACACCGCACAGACCTGAAACTTGGAGAAATTGGTTACCTATTTATCCTCTATCATATTTAAAATTCATAGCTTCTGTAGTTGAATGGTTTCGAATTTATTTTTTGATTGCGTGACAGTGAAAACCAGCAATACTTGAATTATAACCACTTCATGATCATTTTGCTTTCCAGGTGACATGGGCTGAATGTGGGGTTCTATCAGCCAAGGGTGCTTACCATTTGTAAGAAAAATCCGGTTGGTGTGACTGTGCATAATGGTAAGCGATTTTCCGAATATACCGACCAACCGGATGAGATTTCGCTTACCATTATTCTACCAGGCGTTCTTTCCCGCTCACTCAATCTAGCACCAAATTCAGTGTAGTTGTTTTCTGTCGATATAGCTGAATACTTCGAGGTAGAAAACAAACTTTTTGACGGAGAAGATGGGCTGATGCTGTTTACTACCGTCAGCTGTTCCATGAGACGCAATTTAAACAGAATACAACGTTATTTTGAGGTGAGTGAATTTCACAGTCAAGTGAAAATTGACATGTTCGAGCTAGATCCTGTCCCAAGAAAAAATATGAGCACATGAACAATTCCAACGTGGAATACCAGAGGCAGGCAGCTTATTTCTCCTGTTAAAAAAGTGCTGGCATTTCTATGTTCGAGGTGAACATACACATTCTAAATTTGTATAAAGATGCCATATTGTAAACATGACTTGTACCACGCGGAGGTGCAAAAAAGGGCCTGGAAACGGAAGATTCGTTCAAATGGAAAGAAAATTTCCGACGGTTCGAACCAACCGGAATAAAAGGAATACCTCAAAACGTATTCCACCATTTTCAAATGGAATTTCTGGAAAATTGCTGTTCCATTTGACTTCCAACTGAAAATTCCGGGTTTATTGGCTAAATGGTAAGCACCCCAGTTGTTTATTAGATTATAAAGACAGTAACTGAGGCAAAAAATTCCTTTCATGAAATTGCAAATATGTGACAAAAATCCAAGAGTAAGGTTAAGACAACTTGATTTTTATTGATTTGTACATGTACACAAAAAAATTAATTGGTTCATGCTGCTAATGTCACATCTATTCTTTATGCTTTGTTAAAGAAATCTCCAAAATGGCATAACTACAGAATACAGGGCCACTATTGAAGACGGAAAAATCTGGTGGCTCGTTTGGCTTGGTAGTCACTGCCGAGCCAAACGAGCCACTAAATCTTTACACCGAATACTTCCACTGCTGAGCCGAACGAGCCAAACGAGCCACTAAATCTACACACAGGAAACTTTGACTGCCGAGCCAAAGGAGCCACTAAAATCTACACACGGAAGACTTAGTGCACAATGCAATAACGCACAATACAATAATTTCTCGTTCTTTCATCCACTGCCGAGCCAAAGGAGCCACAAAATATACACGATCTTTTCACCCACTGCCGAGCCAAACGAACCACAAAATACACTGTCTTCAAAAGTGGCCCTACATTCTGTAGTTGCTCCAAAGAAATTGCTTTCACTATAGAAAAGATACCTGCAATGGTCTCAGCTATTTTTAGTTTTTATTTTAAATTGGCATCATATTCATTTTGCATACATGTTGTGGTTCAATTTTACCTTTGGTGAAATTTGGTATTTTCCTTTGCTCTGGTGTATGGTAATATTATTGGGCTAAACTGTATAATACACGGATCCAGAGTTTCAGACTTCCTGTCCAAATTCAAAGGAAAAGTGAGCACTCATTAAGTCAGACCATTGTTAAACATCGCAAAACACAATAGCCTGACTTAATGAGTCTCACTTTTCTTTTGAATTTGGACCGGAAGTCTGAAACTCTGGATCCATGTATACCGGGCCACTAATTTGCATCTCATTGAATTTGAATGGTTCCTTTTGTTTCTACTATGCTTCGTTCTTAAAGCGTTCAGAGATATGTAAATAAGTGGCCCGGTATTGTAAAATCGCCCTATTATTGTTATGAATATAAGCATAAAACAAGGAGAAACACCAGATTGCACCAAAGGCTGGAACAGCCTGGAAGGGAAGGGTAAAATTGGACCACAACATGCACATGTAAAGATCTATTTCTTAGAGTCATATTTAGTTGTTGAATACGTTGTACTGCAAGACATGCTTAAATGCAACATTTATGAGATACCAACCTTCCTTCCGACACAATTTCCATGACAACTTCGTTGCAGATTTAACCAACAGTGCAATCCCAAACAAGAGCAAAATCTCTCTTCGCCTCACAACTGCCTCTCATGTCTTCTCTATACCAAGAATTCGTTTAGCTCATACACGAATACGATTATAAATCTTACAATTTAAAGCTATAATGTATTATCTGTACGAGAAATTGAGTAAAACGCCTGCAAAAAGCTTGGTTTTCGTAGTAAACAAAATTTACGGCTGGTAGGTCGCCATGTTGGATTGTAAGCGCGGTTACCAAGCTATTTTTTTCCAGTTCTCCTCAGAGAGGTGAAACCAACATGTCGCTTTATGATGGAGTCGACATCGATGGAGTGCCTATGCAGTCAAACTCCACTGAAGGAACTGATATTACCAAGCTTTGTGAGTTGATTTATACTTCTATTAACATTGTTCTGTATTTCTGTGATGTTCAGAGAGGCAAATGTGTGAAGTGCTGAACATTTTATTTTATATGAGCACAAAGTAGATTCAGAACTTGTGGTCACTAAGCTCAGAATTGCATCAGAGTTTTACTCTATGACTTGTAGATTTACTTATGTGGAAAAAGCAGACAAGTTCTAGATACTTAAAATATGAAATGATACAGTAATATATCAGTATGCTTGCTAAATCTGTGGAAGCTTTGATCTGATAGTCATTCAAACGGAGATTGACCAAAGTCATATATGTATTAAGTTCTATGACATTTATATTGTGTAGACACATGAAGCTGTTTTTTTATATAATATAACATGTATGGCACATCCACTAAAACTAGAAACTTTCAACTACATTGGGTCTTGACAAAGTGTGAGCCAACGAGTCACGCAACCCACATTCTAGTTGACCTAAAATAACACATTGGTTAGCCTAAATGAAGGCCCTGACAGGGTTAATTCCGACAAGTAACATGGCCCAACAAGTAGCGACAACACATAAAATGGAATCCCCACAAACAACAACCCTTTTGAAAAAAACTTAGGCATCGTTTACACGGACGCGGTTATTAATCAACACAGTTTCATGACCTCGAAACCGCATCGAGAACGACACAGTTTCGAAGCGTTTACACGAAACATATCCTACCGTTTTCCAAGTGTTTTCGAACGTAATTGTATAAGCAAGCGCTGCACTTTGTGTGAGGTTCGTCATGTTTACTCTTTGCGATCCAGTCAATTTGTGGCAAAACACTTGACCTTTTTCAAATCGATGCAGTTTTGCCATTTACACGACCAATGAAACCGTATCATTTTGAAAACGATCCACTTTTGAGAGCGTTTTCAAAACGATCCGGTTTCAGTTGTGTCTCGATCGGCGCCGTGTAAAAAAAAGGCATAAATGCATCGAAAGCGATGCGGTTACAAATGAAACCGCGTCGGTGTAAACAGTGCCTTAAATTCCAACCAAAACAAGCAATTTTCACTTAATTACCCACAGCAACGAGAAGTGCAATAAAATAGGCCACCTGCCAACCCCCAGAGTACAAAAATCTGGAGACGTCCAGAAATCTTTGCATTGTAAGGATATCATTTTAGACAATGTATGAATACTCTCTGAAAATCAGACCGGGAGACTTGATGAAAAACTTGGAGACTCCCGGGAAAATCTGGAGAGTTGGCAGGTATGAAAAAGGGACACCAAACCCCCCTGGCAGGGCCTCTAAATTTACTAATTTTATCAGGGCCTCTAAATTTACTAATTCAATCCACTACCTTGCAGCTGGGTGGTCATCGAGTTACAAACTTCTTCAGACTCAGTTACAGAGAAAGAAAGTTGCTCAGACAAGACCAGTATCAACATCTGTGAGTTATACCAATAACAATTAATTAATAATAATTGAAGATGTGGGAGAAAGAACGCATCTTCAATTTATAATTTAAAAAAATGGTATTTTTTTTTCTTTGAAATGTCAGCATCTCTCAGCTTGCACCTTGTGTACTTATTCACAAAGTGAAGTATAGTTAGCATTTTTTATAGGGCTAAATGATGTGTCATTTTGCAATTGTTTCAAGAAATAAAAAAAAAATGAAAACGTTTCTCAGGGTTTGCCATTTTGAAACGGATAGCCGTTCCTAGCCGTGCAAACAGGGTGGGTGCCATTTGAGCATTCTCAACTATCCATTCAAAAAATATTGTGGGCTGTTCGAGCAGTGTAAGCTATCTGTGAAAAAAAATCGTCAGCCATCGATTTTTCGAGCAGTGTAAGCCATCTTGAGCCGCACAAGCTGTATTATCAGCCCTTCGATGAGGTAAAAAAAGCAGCAATGCTATGGTTTATAACTACAGCAAAAAATTGGAAATTAGATATTGGTAATAACTCATGTAGAACAGGTAAATATTAAAAAATTAAGAAGCCTTTGATTCTTAACTAGGGGGTCCAAATACATGTACATTGTATTGTTACTGTCAAAAAATGATAATATTGTTTTTTGTTATTTATCTAACAGAGGACAAAGTCCATCAATCAAGTAGTTTTAGGCAATAAGAGACCGCCTGAAGATTTGGAGGTAAAAACATATTGATGATATGAATTTTATTAGCCTTTCATTTACTCTTTCAAACCTCTTTTCTTTGGATTTGTTAGACGATGTTAAATGCATTTTTTTGGTTATATATTTGAAGGATTCAAGTTCTGACCTTGATGGTAGAGAAATGTTGGTAAGCTATACTCATATGTTTACGGTACATGTTTTGAATTTAATAAAAACTGAAATTTCCTCTGTGAATCAAAGATTAAGCAACTCATAAAGGTCAGGTTCATGCTCTTAAGTTTGTTATCAAGTTCCTGTAATTCATGTCGCAACGTCACACCATGTCGTGCATCTAGAAAGGATGGCTATGCTAAACATTATTTTTGCAACAGATGGAGTGGTATTGATAGTCTTTGCAAGCATTTGCAAGTATGCGAGCAGAGCGTTTTTCTTTGTGAGCATGAGCATTGACAAAAGCCAGCCTTGCGAGCAATGAGCACTTGTAAAAATATGCGACCATGTCACAAGTAAACGAGTACTCACTAAAATTTTGCGAGCATTCCAAGGATAAGCCTAATTTTGCGAGCACTGCAAAATTTTGATACACAATTCATGACCCCTAGATGGACTTCTACAAAATATAACTAAGATTGTTTGCTTCCGTTTTCTTATTTTTTTTGGAAAGATGGTTGATTAATTAATTTGCACGTAACACTTAAAGCAGTAAATTAAGTTGTTTTATCGCTTTATTTAGGACACTGACTTGCAGAAGGTTCCAGAACCCTTCATAGAGACAGAGGCATCACTTGCTATTGTTGTTGATGAGTACGATCCAATGAGACCAAATGAGTATGAAGCGGTCAAACAAAAGTTTAGAGAAGACAAAGAAAATGAGAAAGGCGACAGAGGTGAAAGGTCAGAGAGATCCGACAGTCGAGACAGGTCACGAGGAGATCGGGATTATGACAGGGGTGATAGGTATGGAGTGGGGTTGTAAAATCCTATTTCTATTACCCTTTAGTATAAATCTACTAGCGTTTCATCATGAATTCTGCTCTCTGATTGACTACACTACTCACTATCTGTTCTGTTGTAGAAAGTGAGTAGCGAAACAGCGTGTGATTGTCAACAGAATAGCCGCCGCTTTTTCGGTTTTTAAATTGACTGTGAAGAAGGACTTGGATAATTTACTATTCAAGGCGATTCTGAACGCGATAGCAATCTCGAGCTCATAATGTAATAATTTTATTGTGAAGTAGACCCAACAGGAATAACAATACTTAGGTTAGAATTTATTATCTTGAAAGCTTTTCTGAATCGTTCACATACTCAACCTCTCATCCACGTTGTTTATGCAACCTTACCCGATTTCCCAGACTGGCTGATAATCAGCAGAAACAGTTTTCTTTCACTTGTTGCTTTCGTCACTGGAAAGTCCGGTTTAAAAATTTATTGTTTGTTCCCTTTCAGAACCTTAACCTTCAGTAATTATGTAGAATTTGAAGATGTATGCCCCCTAACTGTGTTTCAAGTTTAGTTTTAGACAAAAGCTTTAAATTCTTCTAAGTTCCCTCTTGTGTTTTCATCAGCCAACCATAATTTAGACACAAATGGCAGTTTCTATTTCGTAGATGTTAAAATTTACTGGTAATTTATGCTTTGACTTTTAAAGACATAGAGACCGTGATCGTGACAGAGACCGTGACAGAGACCGTGACCGAGATCGTGATAGGGACCGAGACAGAGATCGCGACAGGGACCGCGATCGTGATCACCACAGAGACAGAGGTAGAGATAGAGGAAGACGTCGAGGTGATGATGATGATGACAGCTATGGAAGAGAGTCTTCTCGGCAGCGGTTTTCTGGAGGGGCAGCAATTGCACCTCCTCCCTCTCTTATGCAGGAAGGTTGGTTTCTGGTCTTTTTAATCCTCATAGAAAAAAATGTTACAGACTATGGATGCAAAGGACTGTGACTGTGACATCTTTATGTGTTAAGTTTAATGCGCTGCTTGCACCAGCTAAGCCTCCTACACAGACTTTTTATTTTGGCTCGTCGTGCATGTCTGTGTAGGAGGCTAGCACCAGATTCACAGAGGTCAAATGCAAAAGTTGACGTCACATCCGATCTTCGCTGCCTCGAACTTTCGACTTGAAAGTGGGCAAACTTTTGTAAGAAATTGTTAAAGAAATAGTACGGTGAAAGAACAGTTCAAGCTGAGACACTCAGTGAAGATGAATTATCAAATTTCCAATCCATAAGCGGCGTATAAACCTTAACTTTCCAGGGATGGCGTTAACTTTTGGCTTTAAAGCGAAAGTTTTCGAAAAATTTTGGCGGGAATTACCCAGGAACTGCGCATGCGCGCTGCGTTTCACCGCTGTGTGAGCACCAGATATCATTTTACAAAATGTTATGCACAAGAATTAGTACTAAAGAGCTACTATAGAACCTCCCATAAGGGTACTTGGGAAAGAGAATGTTCCTTTAGAAAGATATCCACTTATGATAGGTTTAAAATCAATAATAGTGTTTGTTTATGGTGGAACCATGACTGAGTTTCTGCTTGAGGGAGGTCTCCGCCCATGGGAGATGTATGTTAGCAGAGGTTTGACCACATACATGTAACAAATACACACATAACAGTGTAAGTTGTAGAAAACTTGTTGTTCTAGAAAATATCCATACCCCTACCATTTTTGGCTTTTAAGACTCCCCACCCCCTCAGTATTTCCATTGACCTTGTATGGGGAGGGTTTGGATTTTCTGGAACCAAACAATTCACACCACTTTACTGCTTATACCTCAAATGCCTGTTGTTTTCCCTTCAGTGGAGCCACCTGTTGAACAACGCTGGCCTGTGTCTAGTGGAGCAGACTTTAATCCCTCATCAGAAAAACCAAAAGTTGGCTTTGCAGCCAGGTAAGATTACAAAGATGAGCAATCGCCAATGTTATGGCATAATTATAAGTCATTTTTGAGATGACTTTGTAGTAAACCTAATTGTCTTGAAACCTTAAAAATGTTGTAAAAATAATTTTGAAAAACACCAAAGAGATGATTATAAACCAAACAGAAACAAGGATGGTTAGGATTAAGTAAGATTGAGATGGAATAAGAAAAAAGACTTTTTTCAAAAAAACAAAATATATTGCATCCATGGCAAGGAGAGGAGACCCAACAAGACAGCTTGATCTAGATTTTTGAAAATCTGGCTAAATTCAGCACAAAACTGTATCTGCTTGAGAATTACCAGTAAATTTTAACATTGTTTACTCTTCTTTGCAGTCCCGTTGCCTCTCTGATTATGGCCAAATATGGATGGAAAGACGGGCAAGGTAACAGAATTTTTTCTTCTTCTGTGTATTAATGTCTACCTAGCAACCCGCTACTGTGCGATTAAACATTCCTCTCAAAAGAGAAGTCTAATATTAAAACCAAGAAGTTTCTAATTGATGATTGACATAGAACTAAGGCTCCAATTGGTTACCTACGTAATCTGGCAACAACCAATCACAGGCGCTAAACGGTTCTCTTTAGAACTACGTCATCATTATTCTCGGATTGCATCTCAGACGTCACAGTCTCCTGCGCGGAGGATTGAACTGTTTTCACCGCCAAAGTCTTAGAACCAACTTTGATAAGTCAAGATAAGTCAAGAGAATTCACGTTTTGAGATAGGCTTTAAAGGGGTGAGATTAAAGCTTCTTAATGGGCATTTCGCTGAAGAAGGATTTAAAAATCTGGGTAAAAAGCTGTTTAAACTGTGTACACTTTAAACGTTTATGTAGGTTTAGGAAAACAGGAACAAGGAATCAACACGTGCTTACAAGTGGAGAAAACCAGCAAACGAGGCGGCAAGATAATCAACCAAGACAAAGGTTACATTTTGATTTTACACTCAATATTCTACCTGTCCTACCAATGTTTCCCCCTGCAAATTATGACATTAATGATTTTTTTTACAATGACATCGAAGTCTTGAGAAAAATAAACCATTATACTGTTAAAGAGCTCATTCCTTTCGACATACTTGGCATATTATTGAAGACCTGCTGGGCAAGTGAGAAAAAAGAGCAGAAATCAAGTGTAATTATCAAGTCGGATAGGTAGAAAGGGTCTGAGTTCTACCAGCCTCGTTCTGCTAATGACGTATCAGTTTTGGAAAAATATAGTTTAGATAGACAATTGCGTGATGTTTATATTGCGTGACGATATGTTGTCACGCGCGTGATTCACGTAAACGCATACAAGCCTAAAATACCAGTAAGAGTGTTGAACATTTATTTTCTCCTTGCAATATCAACACATTTTGTTGTTATTACCGCAAATATCATTTTAAGCTTCAATATCGACATACAAATTCTCCTCACTGGTCTTCATACATTTTCTTATGTATTAGAACGACGCGATTTCCCTTTGGTGATCATTTTAGTTATTCTCATAACCTTTTCTCCTTATTAAGTACTGATACTGTGAGGAGAAATTTGATGTTGGTCAAAAGGCAACCTAAATGTAGATCCTTGGGGTTTCATTTCTATGTACAACGAAACTCTCACTGCTAACATTGTAAGGAAAGTATAGTTATCAGCGAGAAAAAATCATGTGATAATCATAACAGTGTATTTTATGATCAACAGAATCAAAGGCTGCTGCTCTTCAAGAAGTAGAGCCGGTAACCAACGTTATGAAAAATCCGAGTAAAGTCGTTGTTCTTAGAGTAAGTAGAATTTTTATCCTTCAAGTGTTTCCAATCACAAAGGACACATACAATCCGGTGAACCAATCAAAACTCGAAGGAAAGACATGTAGCCGGCACGAAGCGTGGGAAAACGTGCGTGAGCGAGACACGATTGGTTTTGGTTTTACTTCTTTCTGATTGGCTAAGTGGTGCGAGAGTTTATCATTAAGCGAACTAATGCAAAACCAAAGCAAACGAGAATTACTTTCGACACCCAAGTGCCGAGTTCTTCACAACTTGTTCCAGTCGTTCGGTTAACTGGAGAGCATCGCTGGAGAACGGCGAGTGGCGTTACCATAAATAAAAAAACAACAACAACCGGTTTCCATGTGCAAATGGTAAACAACAGCGGTCTTTCGCCTCCTTTCCCAAACCCCTCACTTTTTTTACAGTCAACGTTGTTCGCGCTAATCCTTTGACAAACCAAACAGGTTATCACAGCTTGTTTCCTCTTTTTGCTCGCAAATACACTGGCACTCACGTTATTATTTCAGAACATGGTAGGTCCTGGGGAGGTTGACGAAGAGTTACAACCGGAAGTCGTGGAGGAATGTGCGAAGTACGGCGAGGTTGTTAAAGTCGTAATTTACGAGGTGAGTCTTACTGATCGTCATCTAAATTCACCTTTTAAAATCGATACATTGACAAGCAGGCAGGTAACGAGAATAAAGAAATTCATCAAATATAGGATATCGTCTTGATACAACACCAAATTCCTAGAACTAACATTTTGAGAAATGTATGACAACCGTCAAAGAGAGTTAACATTTTGATCCTGTTTTACTAGCTTAGCCCGCTTTTGTCGTCAATTAGGTTGCTAGGTAACACACGTTGCTTGCAAATAATTTCAGACGATTTTAATTTCGGACAAAAAAACCGTCCATAATTTTTTGATAGTCCAAAATTTAAAACCCCTGAATGTGACAAGGAACGGTTTTAAAATGGCACGTTTCACGTTTATGGAACAACCTACCTGACAATATAAGAGGAGCGTCCTCTCTTAGAATTTTTAAAAATTTACTTAGCAATGTTAACCTGACCACCGAGGCCAACTGTTGCTGTAATCTTTGTATCGATTAGTTTACATTTTTAAATTTTATTGTCTACATAGTTTTTAAATTTTATAGTCTAGTTTCTCAAATTTAAATTTTATAGTCTAATACCGTAAAATTCCGGTTATAAGCCCTCCCACTTATAAGCCCCCCCTCCCCCCCCGGTTATAGGCCCATCTATCTGGCAACAAAAAATTACATCCGGTTATAAGCCCTCCCGGATATAAGTCCCCCTCTGCTGGTTGACAGTACTGAACAGGGCTAAATGTTGCTTTATTGTGCGTTTTTAACTTAAAAACGTATTTTAGTCCAGTCCCTAAACTCTCTCTTCCAAGCGCCCTTTAACAAAAAAGGCGCGCGGAAGAGAGAGTTCAGGGACTGGACTAAACGTATTTCGATCAACACTCCCGTGGCTCTTTTTGAAACGTATTTTTTTATTCCGCTTATAAGCCCTCCCGGATATAAGCCCCTCCGTTTATAAGCCCACCCAAAACCCCTGACGAAGTTGTATAACCCCAGGGCTTATAAGCGGAATTTTACGGTATTTGTATTTTTTTTAATAGATGATCATATTAAATTTTTTACATTGTAATTTTTAGAATACACGTTCACTTTTAAACGAGCCCCAGGCTCCTTGGTGATATATGTAAAGTACTTACTTACTTACTTAATTACTTACTTACTTACTGGAGGCTGTTACTGAAACTGAACTGAAACTTTATTTACCCTGGGTATTATGAAGCGTTTCAGGCCTCTAGCAAGTAATGCTAATGAAACCGAGCATTATACAGCACAGTATACAGCACAATGCGCAAAGACGAGACCACAACACCGGGAACTCCATGCCATACACTTTACGATAAGTGTGTGGGATCGTGACACATGTTCTTTTTTTTGTACCTTTCGCATAAAGTTCTTATTTTTTTTTTTTCTCGTTTGCAGTTTCCCCAAGGAGTTCAAGTTGAAGAGGAGACGGTTCGCATCTTTGTGGAATTCCAACGAGTCGAGTCAGCGATAAAAGGTAAATAAGGGACGGATCATTATTTTTTTGGAGGGGGGGGGATCAAAATTATTGAAAAAAATTGTTTGCAGGGCCTGGAAAGACAAAATAAATTGTTTGCAAACACGATATGTATAACAAAAAATAGAAAGAATTTCGAAAAAAATGTTTGCAGAGGTGCATAAACTAAAAACAAAAGTTTGCAGAGGAAAATTTTTTATCCCCCCCTCCAAGAAAATAATGGTCCGTCCCTAAGTGTTAATTGTTTTCTTGGAAATTGGTAAAAACAGGCTTGTTGCACATAAAGGTTAGGAAACCTTTGGGGAAGGCGGACCTCGGCTTGCTTATTATAGCCAGGATGAAAATTTAAAATTATTTTTTTTAATTAAATTGTAATTAAATTATTTCATATGATGTGACGTGGAATTCCTTAAAGTTTATTTAATTACCTTATTACATGCATTTAAACATACAGAAGTTATACATAGTTATATTAAGTTTAAATTAACATAACATTAATTTTTTTTTAATTAAATTGTAATTAAATTATTTCATGTGTGATGATGTGACGTGAATTCCTTAAAGTTTAATTAATTACCTTATTACATGAAATTTTCGCGTCACTTTAATTTCGCGTTTTTGAGAAAGACACAATTTACATCTCCTTGCCAATATCATTCAACATGCCATGTAGTTGAACAACTTTATCAAAGGAACAATAACGTCAAAATTAACAAAAACGCAACGGCGGGAATAAATGTCAACAGTAACAACAGAGCAGTTCTCAGTTCATGATTGTACGTGAATTATTATCGTGTCGCGAAAATTTCATGTAATAAGGTAGTTAGAGTTTAGGCCCTGATTGCTTTGGGGGGAGAGTTGTCTATAAACTAAGAGAGCTTTTCTACGTAAGATAATTCTGGACGGAATCTCGTGTTGTCTCACAATCATTTTCTCTTTATATTTCATTTATTTTCAGCTATTGTGGATCTCAATGGACGGTTCTTTGGTGGTCGTACAGTCAGAGGTGCATTCTTCAACCTGGACAAGTTTAGAAGACTCGATCTAATGGCTGATATATAACAGTGATATACGGGACATTCGTGTGCTTGGCACGAGACCAGACGACGGAATAAGTTCACAGCGGTCAAACGCACTGCGTTCGCGCAGATTCCGCCAAAACTGCCGCCTCCACCTCGTACCAAGAGTCTTCGTTCCCCTTGACCAGCGGTTGGAAAACGAGCGAGCCTGAAAAGTTCTGATTAGAAAGCCGAAAATATCGGACTTCCGGTTAAGTTGCGCATGCCTAGCTTTCAAACTCAACGAGCCTTTTGGTGTTTTAACTTCCGGCCATTTTAATTGTCGTCAAAACCAATCAAAATCCATCTTGTGACGGAACTTTCAGAGTCGCTCGTTTTGTCAAGCTTGCGCAGTAAGGAAGAGCTGGCGAGTCTTTGTTCTTGTTTCCTGACCGCTGGTCAAAGGGAACGAATACCCTGGATACGAAGATGAATTTCGAAAGCCTTCACTTTCAAGCCAAAAGTCAAGACGTTCACTGAATCAAAGGTCTCTATGAGACTACGACTATTTTGCTATGGTCTATCTGTTGGCTGTCAATTGTGGTATGGAGTAGTGTCTTGCTAAAGGGTGAAAGACGCTTTTCATGTTGTTTAGGAGTGGAAGTCTTGAAAATAACTTAGCTTACCTGAATACTTTACACTTCCACATCACATTCTAAATTAAAACTGAAACCTAGAAGTCAACAACGCGCTGTTTACAAAACTCAACCGCAAATTAAGGAGCCAAAGAAAACCCAATCGAAAACACATTGAATATACTGTAGTACTCGTGTCGCGTATACGCTTATTCCGGCCTACTAAAGCAAACAAACAGTTCAGCGGTTCAATACCAACACCCCCGGCCCACAATAAATGATTATTTACTCGTGTTTAGCGAGACTAACGCAATCGATTGTCGCGAATGTGAAAGACTTGTAAAAGTACAAATTTGCGTTCTTAATCGTTTTAGGTTAAATATTAGCGCTCCTTTAGTGTTAGACGCTTGTACCAGTCCAAACTTGCGTTCTTACGTTCTTGGTTACATATTAGCGTCGCTTTAGTCTGTGAAAGACTTATACATTGCCTTCAAGTGTTGGCTGACGCTTTGTTCACCCACACCGAAAAGAACTCCCTTGAATTGAGAACGCGAATGATTATTTACTCGTGTTTAGCGTGACTAACGCAATCGATTGTCGCGAAAACAAATCCTTTAGGTTAAATATTAGCGCGACTTATACGTTGCCTTCAAGTGTTGACTGACGCATTGTTCACCCACACCGAAAAGAAATCCCTTGAATTGAGAACGCGAATAAATGATTATTCACTCGTGTTAAGCGTGACTAACGCAATCGATTGTCGCGAAAATATCTGATTTGAGATACTCACGCATAAAAATAATTGTTATATAACGTTTATACATGTGACAAGTCACGTTTTTAACACGAGATAGCAAGTGTTGACGCAATACTAATGAGATACCCTTTCATCACCCACAGCGGCTAATGGAGTTCAAGTCTAATTTCCGGTCCAAAAATATCGCACGTAGACAAAAACAATTGTTATCATGGCGGGTGTTGAGCGCAGGTTGAGCGGAATGAAGTAGAAAGCGAGTTCTTCTAGGTTTTAGAAAATCTCTCAAGAGTTTTGTTCGCAAAACATTTAAAGACGAACAAAGGGAGTGTATTCGACGAATAGTTTGTGAAAGAAAATATAATTTCCGTTCTTAATCATTTTAGGTTAAATATTAGCGCCCGGCTTCAGTGAGTGAGACGCTTGTACTAGTACAACGCTTTAGACTGTGAAACACTGAACCACTCACACTCTCGATTAGTTGTGTCATATCTCATTTGAGATACTCACGCATAAAAATAACTGTTATATAACGTTTATACATGTGACAAGTCACGTTTTTAACACGAGATCGCAATTGTTGACGCAATACTGATGAGAGACCCTTTCATCACCTACAGCGGAATATGTGACAAGTCACGTCTTTAACACGAGATCGGAAGTGTTGACGCAATAATAATAAGATACCCTTTCATCGCCCACTAAGCGGAAAGAACTCCCTTGAGAAATTAAAACAGTCCCTTGAGAAATTAAAAAAGTCCCTTGAGAGTAGACAAGAATGTTCCAAATTTTGCCCACATCACTCCTAATCTCCTACTTCTGCTTGTAAACAAGCAAAATAGTCGAAAAAATCAAACTTTATATGCCGCACATGCCTAGAAAATTTAATATTTACGTATTATCCACCTAGTTAACCGGCTCAATCGTAATTTAGTTTATCACTGCTATTTTTACGTTTTCTTACAAAAGTCTTGCACATTTTTGCTTCCAACTCTTAAAACGTTGAGGCGGCAAAAACCGAAAGTGGCTTTTTGCGTTTGACCGCTGTGAAGGGAACAAGTACAATTAGCAGCCTCCTCCTCAGGCGCCTCGATTTTCGCTGTAACAAAGCGAGAACAATTCCTACCTTGCGCGCCCATGTCCCCCAACACAAGAGAGAGGCGTCTGGGTACGAGGCAGTACCAGTAGAGAGAAACCAGTCCAAGCCGAGTGAGGGAAACTCCTTCAAAATGTTCGGCTTTATTTTTCTGATAAGAGGCAGGAACGTTGCATTATCAGCCAGCAAGGATGTGGTTCGAAACAGAAACAGACGCAGTACCAGTACAAAAATATTTCCCCCTTCCTTTGTTCTTTAGTTGTAAATTTTGGCGCGCTATACGTTTTGTGGTGTCAGTTTTTCGTCAGTTCATAGAGCAGTTTTCAATTGAGTGTCGTAAAACCAAAACCAAAGTAATTACTCTGGCCAATCACAAAGACACAGACAATCCAGTGAACCAATAAAAACTCGAAGCAAATACATGTAGCTGGCACGAAGCGCGGGAAAACGTGCGCGAGCGAGTCACGATTGGTTTTGGTTTTACTCCTGATTGGCTGAGAAAGTGGCGCGAGATTTCAAAGCCAATCACTAAGCGTAGTAATGCAAAACCAAAGCAAACGCAATTTACTTTCGACACTCAAGTGAAAACCGCTAACGCGCTCAAAACCTTGAAAAGAAAATTCACTTCCGCCTAGAAAAGACTCCAATAAAAACAGACACATGTATATTCTTTACGCCAGCTATTTGCCAGTTATATACCCGTATTCTGACTACCTTATTGTAACTTATTTACGCGGGAACCTAATTTGGCGAAAATGGAACGGGCATATTTCACGGGACTAAATTTTCGCGATTTAGCCAAAAAATACGTTAAAAGCATTAAAAATCCATTAAAAAACGATAAAAAAAAGTTTTCGCGGGTCTTTGTCCCACGAAAATAAGTAACGATAAGGTAATTAGTCTCAACCAAAATGATCTCTTCTTATAGGACATAGTCAAAAGGTCTATTCCCGGAGTGGAGGGCCTTGTTTGCGGATAAGGAAACCACTCCGAGAAGCTTTAAGAAATAAACGTATTAAACCATGGTCATGGACACGAAAATTCTTGTGTTACTGCAGTTTGCTCTTTTTTCACCCTTTGCGAATGAGACACCACTATTCTCCAATCAGAACATAAATATATATAAAGCTATTTGTCGAGGCACTTCGCCGGTTGTAAAGGCTTTTCTCGCGCGGCTTTCGGTTTTGTCCGGCAACGCTCAGTTATGGCTCTGGCGATCCTAAAAGGGGAGGAGAAAGCCTCTGCTACAGGCTACCTAGTAGGCATTGTTTCCATGAAAGAATCTCAAAAAGTTCAAGCCACAGACAATTCTCGGCCCGTGCAGCAACAGGCAAAAAACTTTTCGCGTCCGCTGTGTGGTGAAGACGCAAGGGAACTTGACTACCCCGATTCCCCTCACTGCTTCGCACTCTTGTAAGATGCAGCGTTGTCGAAACGTCTAGCGTGGCAAAGAAGGCCAACACCCTTCGACCAATCGTATGCCAATTGCTCAGAAAACGAGAAGTCGTATCCCGTTTGAGACGTTATCGTGTTTTTCCCGCCCACTGGGGTAGGACGAAATGGCTGGCAAAAAAAAAGCTGGCCACACCCTGGGGACAAGCCAAAACCAGAATCCCCGATTCCCAGACTCTCAAACGATGGACTGGGGAAAAAGCAAAAGATAACTTTCGCCATTTAGTGCCAGACATTTCAACATAATTAAACAATAAAACTTCCCAGGGCTTGTGTTAACCCGATGACTAAAACTATTGTAGCCTCTGGGAACAAGCTGGTATTACTTTTAACATGATAATGTAGGGAGAAAATAAGGGAGCTCTGTGCAAACAATGTCTTCATTTTTCGTTTCACATTTCTTGACATACTTCATTCTCGTCCCCATAGCCCTTTCGTTTCTCTTAGGCGGCTTGGCACGAGAAAACAAAGGGCTCTGGGGACGTAGGATTTTTGAATTAATTCGAATTTTTTTGATTGGCTGTTTGGAACAAACAATTCCTAAACGGAAGTCGAAAACGTAACGACTCTCTTATACATTCTTTTGAAACGTCATGACTGCATACATGAAAACCGGAAGAACTAGAATCTAGGACTGGAAATCCTGTGTCCCCAGAGCCCTTAGTTTTCCCGTACCAAGGCCCAGCCGGCTAAGAGAAATGAAAGGGCTATGGGGACGAGAATGGACATATTTGCAACCACTTGGTACCAAACTTTTACATTTTATTGAATTACTTACATTGTACATTCATTTTCAATCTATGTCGATCTACTGATACAGTGCACTGTAATTTTCACAATCCATGATCATGCAATAATAGCTTAATATTAATCAAGTACGGCAAATAACTCTATTTGTGTGGAAAAATGTCTGACAAAACACATTACGTTCCCCACCCAGATAGATAGATGACCGAAATACTACAAAATATCAGACTGCAAACATTTTTCCATGCCACAAACTTGCATAAAAATGTGCACATCCTTAACGGTAAGTAAACCTTGTGCACTGGCTAGATTCAAGGCAGGCTATATATTTTTTATTTTGCCAATGCCTCGATAAATTTATTTCATTGGCCAGTGAGTATGTCATTTCATTACAGCAAGGAGTTGCACCTTTCTCATAAGATAGTCATCTTAATACAAGATCTGAAAGAACTACGGTTAACTATTTAATTTTGTTCAACATGCGCAGTCATTTGATTTTGGTTTGTTGTCTCCCGAGAGCTTAATTTGATCCGGGAAGTCGTTGTATAGTTCCACCTCTGTTTCCTGAGCGAGAGCATTTTTGGCAATGGTCTGGAAAGCTTGTTCGACATTGATGGCCTCCTTAGCACTGGTCTCAAAGTATGGAATGTCGTTCTTGGAGTGACACCATGACTGTGCTCGTTTGGCATTCACCTAGAAGGAAGTATTGACAGAATTAAGTACATGTACCGGTACATTGCATGAAGCATGAAAGAAGGGGAAGATGTGAAGGTCTAATGGTAAGCAGGCTCAACTCCAGATAAGGGGCCATTGTGTTCTTTAACAAGACACTTCTACTCTCACAGTGCCTCTACTTACCAAGGCATATAAATGGGTCGTGGCGAATTTAAATGCTGGGGGGGGGGGGGAAATACTCTTAGTTCCTTCATGTTCAGGATGGTAGTTAGGTTAAAAGAAAGAATTATATCTAAGAGGGCTTAAGAGCAGAATAAGTGCTTCATTAGTAAGCAAGCAATATCCTTTATTGCAGGGTGGGGCTTATAATTGGCATTAAATAATTATATAGCATTGAAAGTGTATACATGTATGTGAACATGTAACTAATTTCAAGATAACTAAGAAATCAAATGGTAGACACATGATTTTGCCCTCCAGACCAGACAGTAACTCCTTTATCCAAAAGTTAAAAGTACTCATTTTAAAAGAATCTCCAAATCTTACCGCTCTATTTTCCAAGTCAATTTTGTTTCCTAAGACAACAAAAGGAAAGTTCTCTGGGTCTCGTGGGCTTGCTTGGATGAGGAATTCATCTCTCCAGCTATCTAGCGTCTTGAAGGTACTGGGTTGCGTCACATCAAAAACCAGTACACAGCAGTCGGCACCACGATAAAATGCCACACCCAAACTTTGAAATCTTTCTTGTCCTGCTGTATCCCATATCTGACAACAAGAAAATGCATTCACACCAATCAGTAAAGTTATTATGGTTGATGCAAGCCCAGCTAAGTCCCCTGCTGTGTGCACCAATCATATTTTGGTACCCTTTCTGCTCAAGTAGTTTAGTAGCTCTTGCAAGCTTGTTATTCTGCATGTCCTCAAATGCTACTGTTTTGGGGGCAAGGGGCAATGTTCCTGATGTTTGCTCTATTATTCTCTTAAAAGGTAATCAGCCATTCATGTATGAAGCCCTTGCAAGAGGTGCTTCCAATACTTCTTCTAATCAAGTGTCCCACTATTTTAGTAGCTTGTTCACAATAGCTCATAATTCTTTAGCTGTTTAAGGTGGCCGAATACAGTTTTTTCGTGGCTCAAAGGCGCGCGCTACGATTTTCTGCTTGACGTCATTATTGCTCGCGCGGGCTAACATGGCGTTAGCAAATCTAAACAAAAACGAAAAAGAGTTCCATCTGTTTTACCGTGCTTTACCAAATTTGTATACAAAAGAAAACTTCAAAATACTTTAGATAGGTCTTGAAACCTGGGACGGAAAACAATATGACAAAAAAAGGTAGATAAACAACCGACAGAGAAGTTCTAATTCTGTCTTTCATTATCGCTCGCGACGCATGGCGTCATATTAGCGCGCGCTCGCACGCGCAATTCGATTCGCCTCGGAGGTTGTAAAAGCCAGATTTTGATCCAGATTTTCTCGAAAACCTACCGTACAACCTATTATGAAACTTTCACAATTAAATTTAACGGTTGAACTACGTCCACAGCCAAAATTTTGAAAAACTCTGTAAGACAGATTTTGAGCTATTTTAAAAATCGGCAAAATATCACATTTTCCTATTTTGCGAAAAATCTGTCTTACAGATTTTTATATTATTTTGCATGAATGATAAATCAAAGCCAATTTCGTATTTCTAAAATTTTGAGGTAGGGTCGTACGGGTAGATTTTAAGAAAAACGCCGTTTTAACTACTAGTGCCAGTCCCCTCTCAAGCACTCGGCCGTTGATTTAAGCCGTTTATTGGCATTTGTATTTTCCAAATATCGCATTAGATGGTTTTAGGATGTAACAAACAGTGATAAGAGAAAGACAAAACTTTTCTGGAGATTGTACAAGAGAATTAAAGGTTGGACTGATTTGCCCTCTCAAAACTGTATTAAGCCACCTTAATCTTCATGTTACAAGTTCCAAATAGCTGGACAAAGTCAGCAGCACAAATTTGTACCCTTTTTTCTTGTACAGTCAAGCCTCTCCTTACAGACACTTCCACATTACAGACAGTTCAATTCAATGTAAATAATAAAGATGGTAAATTTTAAGCGCGGTAATAAATAATGAAGATGAAGTGTTTAACATGACTCGAGCATGGGACAAAGAAAAATTCTGAGTCCCCAACGGGAATCGAACCCATGGCCTCCCAGATACCGGTTGGGCGCTCTAACCAACTGAGCTACGAGAGACTCGTTGTGAGCTGGGCCATTTTACTAGGTTGATAAGTGACACGCATCCTGCATATTGCTAGGATCAGCAACGCATGTCACTTATCAACCTAGTAAAAATGGCCCAGCTCACAACGAGTCTCTCGTAGCTCAGTTGGTTAGAGTGCCCAACCGGTATCTGGGAGGCCATGGGTTCGATTCCCGTCGGGGACTCAGAATTTTTCTTTGTCTCATGCTCGAGTCATGTTGAACAATTCATCTTCAATTCAATGTTTCGAGAGACTTCAAAACTCACATGAACTCTACCTCTAAAATAAAGACACCTCCATAATATGGACACTCTACCCTGTCCCTTTGGTGTCAGAATTAAAGAGGTTCGACTGTATGTCAAATTTATTAACATGATAGCTTAGTTTCACGACCAAAATTCTTTTATTAGACCTGTTAAGGGGGTCCTTCTGAACTATAGATCAAGAGCAGTTGCTAAGGAATTTCTGAAGACAGTTCTTGAAGTTGTGCAAAAATCTTATTGGTAGAAGGTTTCGTTTTCAGAAAGCGACAGTCAGAAACCTTTCTTGGCAACAAAGAAAACAAACATCAGTTCATGGGCTCATCTTACCTGCATGGTAACTAGCCTATCATCGACCATCACCTCCTTTGTGAGAAAGTCTGCGCCGATTGTTGCCTTGTATTGATTACTAAATTTTTTGTTGACATACTGGTTCATGAGTGATGTTTTACCAACCCTTTAATGCAACAACAACAAAAATATCCATTAGATATGTACATTTAGCTACCGGTATAAACCGTATTATTCACTTAATGACTGTTTCCAAGGGAAACAGTTAATTTTGTGTCCCAAGAACGTCAATGTTTCCCGAGGCAAAGACAAGAGAAAACATTAAGATTCTCAGGAAACAAAATTAATGGGAAAGAAAATTATGCAAACCCTGTAATTTCAAGCTCTTGTCATCTCAATCAATTTACCTTTTTCCCTGGGAATTCGAGATAGTAGAGTCCTATTAACTGTAATGTGGGGCTGCTTTTTTTCTTCAATTTTAAAATGCACTCTTACTGTCTTATACTGATGACAAGAAAGTGTCATTCGTTGAAATGCTCTGCATGTGGATAACTGTAACCCAACCCAACACAATATGCAGCACGCACTACTATTGCCTTCAACTCACCCGCTGTCTCCAAGGATAATGACTTTAAGAAGGACCTTCTTTCTTGACGCCATAGTTATTTACGTGCAAAATCTTAAAGATAAAAATAATAGTAAGTCGTCAAAAATATTGAGCATCTCAGAGATCATCACTATAGTTATGCTCAAGCTTACAAGTTGGATGAAAACTTGAGCAAAACTATGAACTTCTCTTGACTTAATTCGCTCTCCAGCAATTGGTTAAACCTTCACATAAGAGAAGAAGGAATTTTGTGCCTGAGATTAACTGGGATGTTCATTCAGCAAGATATTACATGTATTTTAATTTTGAGTGCTTTATTGCACAGTATTCTTATACACTGCTTAAATTTTTTAGACAAAACATCCTCTCCAATCATAAATGCAAACATTTGTGAAGTGCTGCAATAAGCAACCAAATAAAAATCAGTCCACTAAAAAGCCTTTTTAACAAATATAAACCAGGGCTTATTTTTAAATTTTCTAAGGTATTTGATGTACAAGTTAAAAACAAGATAGTGCTATTTAAATTTATATGGTACGTCTGTATTAATACATAAACATCTATTGGAACTGCATTCGCAAGATTAGTTAAAAATCTTCCATTCCAATTGCCACATGGCTTGAAAAGGACTGATAGAATTAAATAAGAGTGGAAGTTTCCTTTAAATGATAATTTATTGGAATGTTGAATATAATTTACACGTTAAATTAAAATCCATAATCATATTTAACACAGATTCACAGCTGGGAAGATTACAATCGGTCAAGAAGTAATTGTTTGGTTTATAAGATCTGTTTTTTAACAGCCCTTGATTTCGTGTCAAGAAACAAGCTAAAACGTAACACTGGTCACAGTCAATGCAAGCTACTTCCCAAATTCTGCGAAATGAAACACGTTTCTGTTCGTTAGAATGCACTTTGCCCCAAAAACCCGTTTCAAAATGCCATAAAATAAAACGTTCGACAAGGCTAACTAAGCAATTTGATTCTACATTAAGGCATTCTTCCATAACAATAATTCAACAGTGCAGGATTTGAAACGGCTGGCCATAACTCGAGGTAGTGATCTTTATGTATGCAGTCTGTGTTCAATTCGATCAAATTACGAAATCGAAGGGTTCGTAACTTCAAACTTGCACGAATATGTAAATTGCAGCTTTCGTGGAACCTTAAGCTCAACGCCAGAATGCACAAAAACGGAGAGAATATCACTATATAATAATGATCACAAGCATCGCACTTAAAAGCAATCGTGCATGCATTTTGTGTCGAGATTCCGTGTGACTATCCCCGGTCTCCGCCATCTTCCTTTTCCATTCGACCTCCGGACGTGAAAACTTACATCGTGCATGAGATCTTTGGCGCAATAAGGGAGAAATAATCCGCGTAAAGTTGTAAATACCTTAAAAAATAAGTGTATGACCTACTTTAGCTTTAACAGCATCTGTACTCACCGATTTCCAAGGTAGAATCTCACCAAAAGTTTGTTGCGACACAATCTAACGTAATATGGCGGAACCCTGAAACTTGGGTCTCGTGACTTGCCGATATTCAGCTTACGTCATCTACCTCGCTTTCGTGCGAAGCAGATCCAACATGGCGCCCAAAGCTATTCGAAAATCAACTCCAGCAAAAAGCAAAATAGGAGCGGCTGGGGCTTTTATGATGGATTTTTACAGAAATCCTACAAAATGGTAAGCACATCTGAGCGTCTACAATTATTTGTTCTATTTCAAGGGTTTATATATCCGTGATAATCGACATGTATATCAGAAATAATCACTTCTGCACGTGGCATGGCACGTTTCTGTTCGTTAGAATGCACTTTGCCCCATGCCACATAATTTTCTATATTGGCATGCCACTATGGTGGCATGTTGCACATATGCACATGTACGACCATGCACAAAGTTGTAAGGTCTTGTAAGATGTGCATACTAAAACGATTCAGTGGAATGAGCCTTGTTTATTTCCAGATAACCTTTATCAGTAACGCTCAATGTAGCTTTACTTTTGCAACGAAAATGAAGTAGAAAACAAGGCTTGTTTTGCTTCAAAAACTTTGAACATAATCAGTGAAACAAAACTTGTAAAAAGACCGCATTTTGTAACCGGCGATCCCACAAGTCAGATCGGCCCTCTTTTCCTCGTTTCCAGACTCAATGAAGTCTGACTTTTTTCTTGAGACTGTGGAGAGTAAAGTTTTTATGAGTCAAATAAGTCAATGAGTCAAATCTTAAATTAGAGGTATAAATTTGAAAATAGTGCTACCCTTACTAACAAATTAAAGCTAACCGCAAGCAAACCAGAGTGGAACTAACCACTAGCAAACCAGAGTGGAACTAACCGCAAGCAAACGCGAGTACAACTAACCGCAAGCAAACCAGAGTAGAACTAACCGTAAGCAATGTGAAGTGCTTGTAAGCTTACTTGTATAAAGGTAAACCATGAATATTCTTCTTTGTGTAAAAATCAGCTTGACTCATTGACTTATGACTCATTTGACTCATAAAACAGGGGACCTCGAGACTGTGACATATAAGAGGCCTTCTAAGAGGTAAAAGCGACAAGCGACATGACCCTGAATTTTGGCGACACAGGAACGTTTTAACAGCGACAAGCAACATCATTATGGCACTGAAATGCAACAGCGACACAGTGCGACAGCAACACAATAGCGGGCAAAACGACAGTGACATTTACTGCTGTTGGCTAGGAGACATCGGTTCCCAGAAACGTGCCACATTGCGACACGGCTACCCCCCTTGGAAGGCCTCATATAACAGCATACACCCAGGGGTTCCAAAATGTTTTGAAGTAGGTGTCAGCAACTGGAAGAGTAGGTGGCTGTGACAATGCCAAGCTTGTACAAGCTGATTGCTATGACCAGAGGAATTGTGGTTGTTTCGCCCATTCGTCCGAACTATGAGTCGATTTGCCCAAATGAAAAGTCAATTTGCCCAGACTAAGAATTGATTCGCCCAGACTTGAGATATCCTGGATATCTTGGAGCTTCTTGGTTAATCATAATGTTCTGGTGGCTTAGCTTGAACAAACTCACAGAATTTGATGTTTCCTTATCTTTGGCAATAAGAGTTGATCGTCGAGTTACAATTTACCAAGATAACATTAGTCTGAACGAATCTACTCTTAGTCCGGGTGAATTGACTTTTTCCTTGGGCGAATCGACTCATAGTTCGGGTGAAATGTCTCCGGGCATATGGGCTATTGGGCGAAACGACCTGATAATGACCAGTGTAACCCGGCCACATATAATCAAGTATTAGTAGCCTGCGGAACTCTGTTGGTCACCAGCTTGTTTTGAAAACCCCCTACACCATGCCACCCAGGGTGCATTCCACATACACACCATGCTAAAGATATACCGTACCAAGATTTTTACAAGTCCATCCCCAAGGTCCTTGATCCACGCCGAAGATGTTCAGCATGACCTATGTAGAATGTAGCCTGGCATGCAACATGAATTATATAGGGTCATTTACATGCAAATTATCTCATTCCCAGAGCCCACATTCCCCTTACCCATTTGCAGGGGGTATGTTAGCTCTGTGTGCAACATTACTTAACATGCAAACAATTTTTGTGTCTATCATGCCAATTTACATGGTTTAGTTTTGTTGCATGTGACTTTTATAGCACACACAAGCAGCATGAGCTACACATGTCTCTTGTGACGAAGTTGGGGCATCTAAGCCAAGCAAGGAATTACAGAGCGTTTCACAAAACTTTTGACAAACGGTTTGCGAAGTTCGTTTGAAACTTCCGAAGTTCGCCGCGAACTTGGGAATTTCATTACGTAGTTGTCAATCAAATTGCTTACTTCGTAACGAAGTTGTGAATTTCACGTGCAGCTAAGTTCGCAAGATGAGAAGTTCGAGTTGCTTTCAAGTACGTCTTCTGTCTATTTTCGATTGAAATGCCACAATAGAAAGAAAATTAATTGTCATAGACTGAAGTCAAAAACGAACGAAACTTCTTGGTGGTAAAAATACGTAAACAACTTACCTTGTGCATTTCCACCTTCGACTGCAGTTCTCCGCTGGTTTTAGTTTCACAAATATTTCCTCGCTCTGCACTCTTTAATACCTCGAATTAATTGGGAGCGGTGATTCTTCCTGCAGCAAATCAACTTGATACATCAGCGAGTGTTTTGCATCGAAAGGTAAGCTTAGTTTCTTTGAAAACATCATATCGACTTGATCCGAAGTGAGACGTTTCAGCTGAAGTCTACTTGTAAATAACTCCGTTCGCTGAGAGTAATTCAAACATATGCTGCTATGTTTTTCGTTCTTTTTGCCCCTAAACACAGCAATACAATTCGGCAAGTCTGCCATTACAATCGAAAATAGACGGAAGACTTGGAACTGTCTCGTTAAAAGCAATTCGAACTTCGCAACTTGCGAACCTGGCTGCACGTGAAATTCGCAACTTCGTTTCGAAGTTCGCAATTTGATTGACAACTACGTAATGAAATTCCCAAGTTCGTGGGGAACTTCGGAAGTTTCAAACGAACTTCGCAAACCGCTTGTCAAAAGTTTTGTGAAACGCTCTGTAATAAACAGTGCAATCTCCAGGAAAAAAAAAAACATAGCTACAAGCTCAAATTTGTGATAAGTATTTATGCTTTCTTTCATCAGGCAACTGGTAAAACACACTGCGATATTCATCCTTGCTGTTGCTGCTGCTAGAGAATTTTCAGATATTGACCTCATGGCTCCTCCCCCTGCACCATAGAGTCTCTGGTAAGTTAGTCATCTTGAAACTTCAATCAGTGTATCACAATCCTATATCATGAGCAGATTTACAGTGCATTTTTCCTTGGATATTTTCCACCAACCATCTTGATGCAAACAATATGATTTCCCCCCTGAGCATTCTGTGATGTATTTCAAAACTGTGGAAAACAAAATGGCCAATGTATTGATAAAACGGTGGGAGGCGCGGTGGTCAATGGTTAGCGCGCTCGCCTCCGAGTCGAACGGCCCGGGTTCGAGGCCTGGCCGGGGCGCTGCGTTGTGTTCTTGGGCAAGACACTTTACTCTCACAGTGCCTCTCTCCACCCAGGTGTATAAATGGGTACCGGTGAATTTACTGCTGGGGGTAACCCTGCGATGGACTAGCATCCCATCCAGGGGGGAGTAGCAATACTCCTAGTCGCTTAATGCTACGGAAACCGGGATAAGCTCCGGCCTGTATGGGCCACTAGGCTCAAAGCAGACTTTACCTTTATTGATAAAACGGTCTGTTGCACAGGGTTGGTAAACCAAATCAGTATTCACCTCCTTGTAACTTTGTAAATTGGCTACCTGCTACTACGATCAAATTTTCGATTTCCATATTTTTACATTTTCGTGTACAATAAGACTTTCTTACTCACCTTGCAAATTTTCAATCCATTACGAACATCAGAAGTCGTTTTGTTTTAACGTTTATTTCCGATATTTTATGGCCGCCATTAAACAACCTTGTTCCAAGGCTTGGTTGCGAATAGGGAGAAAATGACGTCAAAGGCTAAAATACCTCACGGGTTGAAATTATAATAACAATATGTATTGAAAATCACGCGAAAAGTAACAAAAACTTTGGGCTTGTTTTTCGTGCAATTTTCTATGCTGATTGTTATTCTAATTTCAACCCGTGAGGTATTTTAGCCTTTGACGTCATTTTCTCCCTATTCGCAACCAAGCCTTGGAACAAGGTTAATTAATGGCGGCCGTAAATTCTCTGGAATAAATGTTTTAATACTTCTGATGTTCGTAATGGATTGAAATTTGGCAAGGTGAGTAAGAAAGTCTAATTGTTCACGACAATGTAAAAATATGAAGATCAAAAGTTTGATCATAGAAGCACTTTAAGAAGGATCAATAAACTCTGCTGGAAGGAGAGGGAGCTTACACAACTTTTAACTGTATTTAATTTTCAGGTTTACGTTAACTGCGACTTGTGCAGGCGAGTTATTTGATGGATGATGGTTAACACTGGTGCATCAAAGAAGCTGCTCAAATTCGTGCATTGTAAATTCGACATTTTGTTAACAATGGCCTGTGTTCTACATCCAATAAAATCACTTGTGTGTAATTTATAATAAATAACAAAGTTAAAGCAAAAGTGTTTTTGGTATCCTACACGAGAAGGAAAGAGATAGGCCCTGGGACGACGAAAATATCTTGTCACAATTTGCAGTGCTTTATATCTACAAAAGGCGTGAGATTTTTATTCTGTAAATTGGCAGGATATTTTTCGAACAGACCGTATCCGAAGACGTCCGATGATCCTCTGAAGACGCTCCGAACATTTCCGAACATTTGCACAACAGGCTACGACTCCAAGTCCCCTCTTCCGTTTATTTCCTCCCTATCCCTCCCCTTTCGACGCCTGCCACACAGGCTAGCGGGAAGCGCGATCTTGGCAAGCGAAAAAAAAAATCGCGTCTCTGTTCGTGTCGCTCTTTCGCCATGTTGCGCAGGTTCATCGCTTACGGCGAAAATTGATAGAACCTCTGGCACCCAGGGTAGGTTGTCGCTTGTGGGAGGTTCGACTTTATTTGATAACAAGTTAAAATCGGTAAAATCGTGGGAAGCTAAACAATTTTTGTTAACTGCAAACTTAAACAGGTGTCTCCGCATCCTTCCACGCGAAACCCAAACTTGCAGATGATTAAAATTTCAGGCTATGAATGTCTTTTTTTTTGTTTTTTAGCTCATGGGAAACAGAGAAGCTTGATGGTTAGTTGCCATAGGCTGGACTCCGGATCGAGCGTTCCGGGTTCGAGCCCTGGCCGGGGTCATTGCGTTATGTTCTTGGGTAGGACACTATTCGTACAGTGGGTACTGGCAAATTAAGTGCTGGGGGTAACCATGCGATGGACTAGCTTCCCCTCCCGGGGGGAGTAGAAATACTCCTACTAAACTTATGCAAGTCTCAAACGAGGGCTTTAACTCTATACCCTTTTAAAAATTAAGGTTAAAACAACGTCAATTTTGGTGTTTGAATCCCGTTTCCTGATATTTTACTTTGACTGAAAGCTTGAGGCCGACCTCTCCCTGTTGAAATTCGCTGCGTTACATTTGTCAACTTATACGTAGACTTAACCATAGTTAGTACGTATACTAGAAGTATTCTGCGCAAACGGACTCCGTAACACTATATCAATCATGATTGGCAGTTTATCATCATCGTTTGCGTTTTGGCGAAGAATAGTCTAGATTTCAGTCGACGGCACAAAGCAACATGGTTGAAAACGCTCGCGCAATCTGGACTAACCAATAAGAAACTATCAGCCAATCAGGTGCAAGAACAAAAGCAATCGTAGATTGGGTTTCAGGTTTTCCCGCGCTTGACGCCGGCTGCAAAGTTTTACTGTCAGCTCTGATTGGTTTTCTGCGGTATTTGGGTACGTCGTGATAAACGGTGATTGCCTAAATGCGAGTACTTTGGTTTTCTGATAGTCATCTATCTAGCTCAAATTCAATTGCACGCCACTTACACACGTTTCTCGCGGTTAAGCTACCTAAAGAGACTGTACTCAAATTCTTTCTATACAACACCAATGCACTATTTGAGACTCTGATAGCTTAGGCTTAAAAAAGAAAAAAAACCATTGTTAATATAGGAAAAATGGTTAGGAAGCCCGGCAAACATCAAAGGAGCAAACAAAGAGGCCAAGATTTATGTTGGAAGGTCCACAACCCTGCACATCTTTTGTTTTGCGCTCATACACTATGCATGAATTACGTAATCGCAATGTTTTTATTGGTTAGTTACATGAACACACGTAACCACCTATTGTATTTTGTCAGGTTTTGTGCAGGGTCAACCCCCAAAATAGCGAACAAAAACATACAACAAAGAACTTTGTCGGGATTCCTAACCATTTCCCTCCATTAACTATGAAAAAACATTATAGCTTCGGTGTTTTGGCATTTGATGAAACCAGGCCTCAAAAAAGTGTAATATTCGAATGCAATGGAAGTTCATATTAGGAAGAATGATTATAAGACACACATGTAGCAAGACACTTTGGTGAATATTGATACTTTATTGAAGACAACCATTAAGAAAAATTAACATACTACATTCCTATTTGACTAAAATATTAAAATATGTCTAAATATATGTGGGCCAAATACAAGTAACAATGCATTCTAGAACAAGTTTAACTCTACGCTAAGCAAGAGCGAATACAGACCCAACAAGATTGAAAAATATAGGATAAAACAAGTTTAAATATTGGCCAAAAAAATTTAAACTACACTGGCCAGTTTTTATACCGTTTTGAAATGGTTAAAATACAAGCTTTAACAAGTTCAAATCTATGCTATTACAAATAAAAAAAAGTTCAAATAAGTCAAAATCGAGCTAAAATACTGGTTAAAAGGGTAAATATGCGAGCGTATTACCGTTCTTCACTGAACCGGTTGACAACTGCATGGTTTATACGTAGATAAAAAAAATTTCCTCGTATTTATAATTTGAGGACTTGAGGTTTCCTGGGTTTAGCCGGAGGTGACGCCATGTTCCTGTCTTCGATCCCTTGATGCTTTGCTGCCCATCGCTTGTACATTATCACGACGACGATAGTCCCGCAGACCATACCAACAGCTACCAGTGACGTCACGCACAGCACCACTATCATTTGAAGGGACAGCTGATTCTCTTTGACGTCCGTCTCATCCTGATTTTTTAGATCTGAAAAACACAAGGAGAGTGTCACAGGATTTTTACCTTCAATCCCCCGCACTATGTGGTAGCAATTAACCGATGGCCTGGAGGCATATTTGTCGTGTTTGGCAAATCCTGCCCAGAGAGACGTGCAAAGGTTTCTGTTCATAAAATAAGTTTAAGCATTCCAGAGTGCTCCAGAGATTGTTTCACTTCATGGTGCCATAAAATCTCTTTACCAGATACCTCTCCCTTTGCGATGGAGGAAGGGAGGAAGAGAGGAAGAAGAGAGGAACCTGGGAAGGAGGTTGAGGGACAAAGATTGATCCTGTTGCTTGGCGACGCATCTGCCGGAACTGCGGGCTCATTTCGATTCAAATGAGCTACGCACTATCCCCTTGTGTTGTCTTTCTGTGACATAAAGGCAATCGATATCGACTTGCTCTTTGTAAACGGTCTTAACACAAACGTAAAAACCGATGGAAACAAAGTTACTTGAGCTAGTTTAAACTCTATCCCTCTCTTTCTCATGTGTTTGTCTTCCTTTTGGTTTTCAAAAACAGGAAGAAGTAACATAAACAGCAAATCCTTACACTTTGATGTGGGAATAAGGCAACCTCGTTCCTAGGGTCTCCACGGGCCGCTATTTTACAAAATAACGCCGAAGAACACGCTAAGGCCGAGGTTGACCACTAGTCCAGCCACTGAGATAATATTAGATGTTTTCGTGTTCGAAACTTCTTAAATTTAGAACGTAAAGTATGGGTCAAACAGTAACCAGAGTTTGCTAAAAGTGGCAGCAAGTCAGACAGTCAGGAGGGTCTCAATGGGGTTAAGAGTTAGCCGTAAAACGGCCAAAAATTTAGCCGTTAGGCGTAAAAATTGGAAAACTTTAACCGTTAGCCGTAAAATATGTTAACCGTAAAAAATCGGTCAGTAATTATAAATTGACCAAACTAGTTCACTTCATCGTTCCAGAATGGCCCTGAGACCTAAAATGTGTTTTTTAATAATGGAAATTAATTTTTAACTTTTTAAAACAATGAAAATTAACTTTTAACTTCTGTTAACCGTAATGGAAATAAATTAACCGTTAGCCGTAAAAAAGCCAAAATTTTAACGGTTAACCGTAAAAGCCACCACCCCATTGAGAGCCCAAGTCAGCTATGCAGTAGCCTCTTTCAGGTGTTCAGTAATAAGTTGGGCGAGGGGTGTAGCGCGAATAACGGCGAGCGAAAAATTAGGGGAGGGATAGGTACTCTATTTCTACACGGTCAAATCATCAGCTAAAAATTATTACAACATTTAATCCTATTTTACATAAATACTTAATTCTAATGGTAACTATTATAAAGACAAAGATGCTTTCCACGAATGCCGTGCCTTAAAGTACTTGTTTTAGTAAACCAAGGGACTCTGTCTTGTCTTGGAGGAGGCGCTTTCTCGTCCCAAACCCATTGCCATTTTTTTTTCACTCGTCGTTCTTCGCGCTAATCCTTTTTTTAGCACTGCTCGCCAACTAACCAAACGCTTGGGAAAGCGTAACTATTCAGACGAGAAAACAAACAAATAAAATCTACAAACCTTTTCCATCGCCTTTTTCGTTGACCGAGAAGGGACCAATAGCAAGAGAGTATGTTTTGGAACCTGTGTCATAGCCATTCTCCTCTATTGCTCTTCTTCTTCTAGTCCCAGCCCCACCCCCTCCCTGGCCAGGCGCGATACAGTTGTTACAGCGGTCTTTGCAAATGGAGGCGTTGGCGGTCTTGAGGCAAACTATGACATCACACAAGAAAAAGACGAAGTCGTCGGGCGAGTTGAGTATACGGAAGGCATCGAGGCTGAAATCTTGAATCGTTGATGACGGGTTACATTGATAGTCAAGGGTTGCGTCACTTCCGGTATCACAGCTGTACAAAACAAAACAAAATACGAAGAATTGACCAATGTAGAAATTCTCCTTAATTTTTGCTATGCATCTCTTTTGAAGAGTTATGAGAATTTAGTGGTACACCGCGACAACTGTCCACATTAACCCGCGAAAATTTGAAACCTGTTGTTTTGACAGAGAATACATGACCATTTGACGTCAGCGTTCTCAAAAAGTCCCGGTTTTGTCCGTTTTCGCCATCCACACTAAAATTTGAACTCAACTTCAAATAAAACTTCAACTTCACACTAAAATTTGAACTCAACTTCAAATAAAACTTCAACTTCACAATAAAATTTGAACTCAACTTCAAATTTACACTTATCGAAAAGAGTAGGGCACGGAGTTCCCGGTGTTGTGGTCTATCTTTGCGCATTGTGTTGTATACTGTGAAATGCTCGGTTTCATTAGCATATACTTGCTAGAGCCCTAACACGGCTCATAATACCGAGGGTAAATAAAGTTTCAGTTTCAGTTTTTGAAAAGAACCGTTTTCGATGACCGAAAACGCAGTTTCATGAAGTGTTGACGGTTGGCCTATCCGGGTAAATATAGATGCGTTTTTCAATTAACCGGGGTCAATGTGAAGGCCTCAATGGGGTGGTGGTTTTTGCGGTTAACGGTTTAAATTTTGGCTTTTTTAGGGCTAACGGTTAAATTATTTCCATTACGGTTATCAGAAGTTAAAAATTAATTTCCATTATTGAAAAACATATTTTAGGTCTCAGCACCATTCTGGGACGAAGAAGTCATCTAGTCTGTGTTATTTAAAATTACTGACCCATTTTTTATGGTTAACATATTTTACGGTAAACGGTTAAAATTTTCCAATTTTTACGCCTAACGGCTAAATTATTGTCCGTTTTACGGCTACACTTAGCCCCATTGAGACCCTCCAATGTGGTCAGTGCCTCAAATATCCAAACAACCATCACAATTATAAGCCGTTTAAACTTGACGAGTTAATGATGAGTTTGAGAAGTTTTTATTATAATTTCCTACCCTTTGTCAATAAACGCAGCTGGACCAACAAAATCCCTGTTTCTTGCCCAGCATCTGCTCAGATGAAGAACCAGGTCTGAATCAGGCGATATAACTTGCACTCTGAAGTGCAGCGGAGTGGTGGGAGTCACGGGTATGTCGAGGTCTCGTTTGAATTGCCTTGCAGCTCCGCGGAATAGTTCCATGGAAAACGAAAATTGTCCATAAACTACAAGAAAAACAGTTAAACTCAGATTTTGAGGCTTTGTTAGCTGAGAATATATTAAATACAGGACAAAAACTAGACACTAATGAGTAAAAAAAAATGTGGAGTGATTGAGATGTCTAAGTGAACCAGCATTACATTTTGTTACCATGGTTACATGGGAAAACAATGACTTAATTTTGTCTCCGAAGATGACTTCTGCTAAGGTTGTCGAAAAGTCAGTCACCAACAACAATTCTTTTCAGAACTACTCTCACCCGGAAAATCACACTAATCGAACTATTAATCTATCTTGTTTTTCAACTATGGCCCTTGAACACGAATAAAAAAAGACATAATTGTCCTAATTGATTATTTTTCTCACATTTACCTGTTTGACTGACTGTCAGCTCCTGTACAGGCCTGATTGACACGCTTGCAGTGCCGTTACGTTGGTACTTGCAGGTTATACCGGATTCAAACCGGTACTGACGAGTTTGCAGTTGACCAGGTGCCTGTGTTGGGTACCAGCGCACGGTATTGGAGAAGATTAAATATTCCGGGTCTGACCCATCCCGGACCGTCCCACAACCGCTCAGCGGTATTTGAAACGATGCGAAGGTGCCATTGCTGTCTGTTTCTTTGCAATTGACATCGTTGAGGTGTATTTCACCAACTACAAGGTCAGGGTTTTGGGTAAGGTCCACTACTACCAACATGTGGTCCGGGTGACACGAGGAGTAGGTTCCCAAATCTGGTGAGAAATAGAAAAAAAATAGAGAATTCACTTACTAGCTAGGAAGAAGCGTGACGATAACATAAACGAGATCGCGTGACGAAAAATATTACGTGATCGCGTGACTAAACAACTGAATGAGACGACATTTTGAGACGACAAAAAGATAAATAGTTCACTTACTAGTCAGGAAGAAGCGTGACAAAACTACAAGCAAGATCGCGTGACGAAAATATGACGTGATCGCGTGACAAAACAACTGAATGAGAAGACAAAATGTCGTGACTAAATTAGCGTGACAAAACTAACTTAACGCAACACTCGTATTTCCAGCAAAACGCACAGCTTGGAAATCACAGCATGAACTGAGTTGTCGGTTGTTAGATATTATTTATATTTATTTGAAATCCATGTTACGCCGAGCAATTTTCATTGCAACTTGCAACGCAACAAATATGACTACTGAAAAACATTGCAGTTGTCGAGGGGAGGGCCGTCACACGTTTGCAACTTGCATAAAAATTGCGTTGCAAGTTGCAATTGAGATGTCACACGCAGCAATTGTACTTGTCACGCAAAGTTGTGAAAGGTAGACGAGAGTTCAGAGTGCTTTCCTTGCAACGCAACAATTTGTTGCATTGTAGGTTGCAAAAATTGGGTGTTTCACGTGAAATTGTTTTTGCAACTGCTAATGCAACGTTTTTTGCTTTGCAAGTCTAAAGGTGGATTTCCACTGACGCGTTTATACGTGCGTAAACATGCGTGAAAAAAAAATAGAGATAATGTATGAACGACTTGCGTACACGTTTGCGCAAGTCGTTCATACATTGTCTCTAAAAAATTTCACGCACGTAAACGCACGTAAAAAATTACGCGTCAGTGGAAATCCACCTTTAAGGTGGATTTCCACTGACGCGTAATTGTTTTACGTGCGTTTACTTCCGTAAACAAATAAGAGACGATGTATGAACGACTTGCGTAAACGTGCACGCAAGTCGTTCATACATTGTCTCTAAATTTTTTCATGGAATTAAACGCACGTAAAAAATTACGCGTCAGTGGAAATCCACCTTTAGGAAAATTCCTTCGTGTAACGTAAAATTGAGACAATTAGCTAGTGGAAAATTCCGAAGAAATTTGTAAGTTGGTTATAAATAACATACCTTCAGCAAAAGTCCCAAATTGCTGGAATCCAAAGACCAGGACGAGAAACAGGCTTGTGATGAGTAACATGTCTTCAGTTCTTCTTGTTCGATTGCAATTGACTTTAGTGGTTTAGAGTTCTTTAGCTGGGGAAAAACAAAAGTGATATTAGAACCAGCAATTAAAAGAAGTACCAAAGTCATGCGAAAAACAAACAATTTCTGTAACATTTCAACGTCAGAGGCAGAATTGCGTTTCTACGATACTGTCAGGCTCCATAGCTGACAGCAACTTGGCTAAACTGACGAATAACAGGCAGTAAAATGACTGAACAACGACCAGAACATCATAATACTACCAGCCGACAAAGGAAGTCACGGAGTTACTGTTGTTATGAACAAGACTGACTGCTTTGACAAAATGAAGGCAAACAAACAAACGAATAACTCAAACGCGACTCGACGCCAGCACTATAACGTAATTTAACTCAATAGCAAACTAATTGCGCTCAAAAAGGTTTTACGCTATCGGCACTCAATGCTCCTACTAAATCAAAAATGCACAAACGTGGTATGTACCTATGCGACCCATAGTCTCGTTCTGTGGGTCCCCGAGGTACCAGCTATCTTAATACCTATACTGCAAGCCCTTAATGATACGTAAACTACAACCTACTGAAAACTTTAGACCTTGTAGATAGCTGAAGACTACAAACTTGTGTCTTTTGAGGTGAAATCACTGTTCAGTTTGCTCTACACTGCACTGTGTTACGTCCTAAATTACATGTTAAATTTCTTTTGTTACACTAAATGATTGATAGCAGAGAGAAGCTCCCCTTGAATAGAACGAACGTAGAACATCCGCAACGCGAATTTCCAACCAAAAAATTATGGAAGAGCAGATGTACAAACGTACACAGTTCAGTACAAACGAATATCTTGCAAAGAAATTAAGTAAGGACAGCTGTACAAAAACACAAGTTGCCCCTGAATAAAATAAGATTGAATTTCACAAGCGTTTGGTTTTACTTTAAAATGACCGTTGGCTTTTTGGAAGGTTTTAAAATGCTAAATAAGGATAAACACAGAAATGACTGAAATATGGAAAATTCTCTCGTAACAACTGAAACCGCTATCCAATCTACTGTTACATTACCGTTACCGATAGAAGACATCATAAACTTACTGCTTGTTTCTCTGTCTTCTCGTCCCCTCTCGACTTACAACAGGAAACACTTCATGCAGTTGCACGGAACAGCTGTATAATGGGGTCGCCAGTTTCTCAGGGTTTTTATTGCAGAAATTGTGATGCAAAACATCGAGGAACGCGCCCTTGACATTTGCCGACAAACGACACCGCATTGATCACACACTTTTATACCGCCGTATACAACAAAAACGAAATGATTGCTTTTCACAAACACCTCAACAAACAGAACGCCGACATTTTTGGGCCTGAAAACGTACTGTAGATCGGGTATTTTTTAGTTTATAAGCCTGGTTTTTACTAGCGACGCAAGCACAAGCGCAACGATAAGAGCTCTTTTTTCTCCGTGAAAACGGCTTCGACTCAAGCAAAAGCACAAGCGCATTGCAGTTGGATGCTTGTGCTTGTGCTTGCGGCAAGCACAAAGATCAAAATTTGTCCTTTTTGCGTGATCGCGCTTGTGCTTGCGCTTGTGCTTGCGTCGCTAGTGAAAACCAGGCTATACTTTCCTCACTATCTCTCATTTTGTTTTTATTTTCATTTTGTTTTATTAAGTTTTTACGGAACTGTTTTGCGGTAACAATCTCGTTCAGTAATGAAATAAATAAGAAATAAGAAAAAATAAATGGGAATTTTCAGCGACACATCCACGGTGTGGTTTTTCGTCCACTGTTTTTAAGATCGAATTAGAATTTAGAAGTGTTGGTTTTTGTGGAGGGAGGAAAACCGGAGAACCCGGAGAAAAACCCTTGTAGCAAGGACGAGAACGAACAACAAACCCTAAACGAATATTTGAACGTAAATTTTGGCTTCCCTTGCCGGTAAGATGCGATATGGGACGTGGTAAGATTTCATTTCAAATCAGACCAAGTTTTCTTTCTTTGCCTATTATTACAACACGAATTTAATATGTAACTTAGACCGCTTTTATTCACCGAAAGACGATGATACATCACACCTCTAGATGAGCAGGTTTTCTACCAGATATTTGTGTTGTCATCTTATGGCTTAGTACTGAACGAAGTTAAAATACTAATCCTATAGCTAAATTCACCAATGTTCACCGCAATTTGCGGTACCTCATGTAATATGTTGGCAATGTTTGACTGTGTGTACACACATATTTACAGGCATTTGACTGAGGCTTGCCTAAAGGGTCCTGTAATTTTTATTTATTGTCACCAAAATTCGATCTTAAAACATTTAACTGCTAATCCTGCAAAGCTATTCTTTTCACATATTCTAGTTATAAAAACATTAATATCTTTTTATATTTTGGTATCGTTTCAGAGCTTTGTTTCGAAAAAAAAAGCATTTATAAATATATGATTTCCCAGATTGCCGGATAAACGCGTTTCTAAATTGTAACCAAAATGGATAGTTATTTTCATTTTTAAATTTTCAAACCTGGTAATAATTTAGAAGTGATAGCTTAAGAGCCATGAAGGTAAAGCGAATGGTATTGATAGCAGAATTTGTTTTATTTCGTGTTAATTTTTTTCCGGGGGGGGGGGCCTTTCATATGAGAGGGCTAGGGGCGGGGATGCTTGTCGGAAATTTTTAAAAGAAGAGACCATTCAGAGACCAATCTGGGCGTGGTTCAAGCTTTTTTTACCCCTAAAAGATACAAAAACACTAGAAATAGAATTTATATTTGTATATTTCTTCATGTGCAACCCTTAACGATGCCTTGAAGACTAAAATATATTCGCTGGCGTTTTGCCCCGAACACCCTTAGTGAGACCAAACATCCGAAATGTACACCCCCTAAGTGAGACGACGAGCATCCCCGCCCCTTTCATATGGGAGTCCTTCCCCTGGGTAAGTCTTAAGGTGTCCATATTGGTGCCCCAAAGAAGGACAACAATATTGAAGCTGCATACTAAATACTGTAGTTTTTCCGAAACTGTTTTGAAAATAGCTCGGTTATGCAAAGCTCTACAAAGCTATAATTTGAGCAAAACCATTCTTTCTGCGCCCTCTATAACGTAGTAGTTTTCTGATACTTTTTAGCAACTAAACAGTTTTTTGTAGCTTTCACAAAACCACCAAATACGGCACGCGTTAGTCTGTTGTTAAAGGAGTTGTAGAAGAAGTTGTGGTACTTGTGTTTTCAGTTTTTGTTTATTCGTTGCTATAGAATCTGCTGATTTGGTTAGCCACCAGGCAAACTAGTTTTAGTAAATTTTTGAGTTATATTTGTGTAAAAAAAAGAATTCAATAGCGTTTTACACTGTTACAACTATAAAAGTAGAAGATTAATAGAGTTTGGGTGGTATTGGAAGGGTTAAGACCTAACGGTGCACTGAATAACTAGACTGTTATTATCAGTTTATTTCCGCATGGTTCACGTGGATATTAATTTTCGTGCCAGAATAATTGATGTAAGAATGTGAACTGATCTCCAAACAATATTGTCACACAATTCTTTCAATATTGCTTCAGAGAATTTTGGTAATAAGTTAGTACATAGCTTTGAGGTTGAAGTTGATTAATTTCTTTTTTCTCAACACCTATCTGCTCGAACAAGTACTGATATTGTAATGAGAAATTCGCTTTCGGTCACTTTTGCCAACTATAAAAAGCTCGTGTAGAGAATCAGGTCATTTTTTGTCTATTCTATTCATTTCGTCGCAAAATCTCTGTATTTTCTTGTATATGTGGATTTATTTTTATATCTTAGCAGTTCCCAGGCAGCAAAAATTAAACATAAACAACTGTATGATTCTAGAAATACTTTAAAATATAAAACAATAAAGAAAGTCGTAGCGAAAGGTGAAGGTTCATTGCTTAAAGCAAAATAACTCTACCTCGCCAAGTTCACTGAGGCGCGTGATGTGGAGTACCAATTAAACAAAAGTTTGTGAACTTGTGCACAATATAACACTGATTCGGTAGAAAACTGAATGTTTATACTCGTGATTGCAAAACTTAAGCCTTAAAAGGCAGATAAACGAAATGGGAAAACGTGGTTTACTAAGCCAGGTGGTTTTAAGTTGAGACCGAGACCTCGAGGAAATTAACGTTAAGTTTTAGTTATGCAAAATTTAAAGCGTAAAGCATGCATGAAATATTTGCGGACGAAAAATATACTGTTTGGGAATAAAGTTTGAACTCCTTTATAGCTGTTCTTTGCAAGAATCCTGATATATTTTCTTCTTTTGGTGTAATTTATTATCAATTTCAGAGCTAATGTTACATGTAATGTTCTAATGTTAGTTACGTTACTTGGTCTATACAATCAAGTTGATTCTGTGCATTTTAAGACTTGTGTATTCAGTGTGCCCAAGTTAAGATTGCAGTGATTTTAACTGGCCTTGAAATACATGATCGGTATTACGATTTCCAATTTTTGATTCACTTGGATTTGCCGGAATATGTGTGAAATTCAATAACAAAGCAAAATTCCTGTTGCCCACTCAATTCACTCCCTTTTGTTTGCCTGCCGAGACCAGCATTTTGATGTTTTACTGTTCAATTAAAGTCAAATTAAACCGTGTCAAAACCACGGAGTAACAGAAGACGTTTCGCCCAATTTGTAATATATAGAGTTGTGGAATGTCTGCTTCTCGGCTAGTTTGTAGACCTCTTTTAAAATAGCTGCATATGTTAATTGCCCGTTTTAGTTCATGTGATGCTCTCTCAGCTAGAGAATTGTTTCTTTATCTATCTGAAAATTATCCTATTTATTTCCACGTGGATATGTTTGAATTTGAAAGAAACATTCTCAAAGGTAAAATCTCCTGGTCTGAAATGAACAACAAACAAACAGAGCTAACTGAAATTTATTAAGTAATTTCTGCAATTCTTTACGGTCACACGAAGGAATCCACTTAAACATTCAGTCAAGTACTCATAGTAACATAAGTGATCAACAATTCCAATATAACAACTGAACTTGCATGAAATATATTCTAAGTTCAGTATCTTGTTTGTTTGATTTTCGCATAATCTAATCCCAGACAAAGTTAGATCTTATTATGAATCACAAATTTGACCTGAAAAAAAGCCAGCGGGGCTGTTTTCTTTGGCCGCGGATGATTTCAAAGAAGAATCCGTGTTATGCATAACAAGTCATGCCTGACTTTCGAACCAAAACCCAACTCAACTAGATTCGAACGCCTGTTAACGAGTCCGAGCATTTAATAACAAACTGAAAAGGCTTCTGGCAGGCTTAGTTGTTTATATCGAAACATTCAGTCAAGTTTACTTGCGAAACTTTACTTGTGCTTGCATTGCAACATTGACTCCGCAACTTAATTACAAGAAATTTGACTCACCGATTTTCAGTCTTCCACCGTCTTCTTCAAGTTTGACGTACTAAAGGAGGAACTAATATTAGCTCATCTGAAGTTCACATCTTGTTCTAAGATGCCTCTTTGATTAGTTTGGCCGGAAAACAGCGAAATCGCACGTAGTTTGTTTTTCACACCGCTGTTTTTCCACAAACTGCCGAGAATGTTAAACGCTTAAGGCTACACTTGAATACCGAGCTATGATTGGTGCTTTTGCCGTGGGACAAAAGCTCGGTTTGCCTGCAGACGTCATTAGTTAAGAGACTCGAATGTTCCTTTTGCAAACTTGTTCAGCGGCGCGTAAGTTTATGTGATTCTTGCCTAGTTGTCTTGAGACTTAAAAAATTGCCAATAAAGTACTCGCTTACTTTAAGATCAAATCTCTAATTCGCAATGAGCAAAGATAAGTTTTGCCAGCGCATCATAAACCATGTTTCATACAATTTGAGCTTACATATTAAAATTTACACCCAAAAGAAATCAGTCAATTTCAGCAGAATTCAGTACCACAATCCTTTAGAATCTTCCCCCAAATTTGACAACCGCATTCGGTTGCCTTACTAGAATGAAAGTATGTTTTCCTACAACCCACTTAAACAGTATTTCGGTCTAATTCGAATTCCAGACCTGACTTCTGTGTGTCCCACGGCATTTCTTAAAATAGCGATGACCTATCTCCTTAGAAATGAGACATCCAACAGGGGCGCACATAAAAGTGTAAGTAGAGTCAGTCGAAGTAATCTTTTACTAGTCTTAGCCCAGCTGGGATTATGACAATTTTACTTTCTACTGTGCTTAGTTATCTGCAAAGAATAAGGTTCAAGGGACACTGCCAGGGACATTTTTCTGCTTTTCAGGAAAAAGTACATGAAATGCGCCTGGAACATCAAAATGAAGATATAAAGTTTTTTTTTAAGGAAGAGAGGAGCCGTTGTAAGTTTTTAGCTGTTTTTTTTTTTCAGGTCACAAGGGCAAAGAGTCAGCCTGACTTTTTCAAGTTAAGGTCTAAAGTTCCTGATGGCATCACAATATTATCACTTGTTTATAGCTTCAGTACACTGACATAGTAACTTTTAATAATACTAGGCCACTATTTGAATAGAAGGTTTCAATATGTCTTTGGGCTCTTGAATTTTTGAAGTTAAGCTTGTGACGTCCCTTTAACCATGCAGATATCGATTTTAAGGGTTATTATCAAAATTACTTGGCATAATTTCTTGGCAGTATATAAGCGAAAGCCAGAAGCATGCTTTTGGGCCTTATTCTATTGTGCTTGTAAAAGGTACTATAATATTCTACGTACCTTATTACATGAAATTTTCGCGACACGTTAATTTCGCGATTTTGAGGTGCACATATTTCGCGACACTTAAATTTCGCGATTTTGCGAAAATTTTGTATTTTGAATCACTTTAATTTCGCGTTTTTGAGTGAGACACAATTTATATTTTCTTGGCAATATATTTTGACATGCCTTTGAATTATATAAAACGACTTCATCGAAGGAACAATAGCGTCAAAATTAACAAAAACGCAGGGGGGACTTGATCTCGGCAATAGCAACAACAGAGCAGTTCTCACAATGTCTACAAGTGAGTCGAGTCAATTGACGACAACATCCATTTACATTGATTACTGACATATGCGAGTCACTTAATATTCGCGTCATGTTATATTCGCGACACTTATTGTTCGCGTCACTTTAATCTCGCGATTTTTTTAGAATCGCGAAATTTGCGAAATTAAAGTGTCGCGAAAATTTCATGTAATAAGGTACTAGCATTGTCCCAACTTTTCCAGAAACTACGCCAAAATAATAGAACCATGTCGGAAGTAATTCGAGTTTGCTTTGGTTTTGCATAACTATGCTTAGTGATTACTTTTAAAAATTCGGACTATTTTTTCGTCTAATCTGAGGTAAAATCAAAACCTTCAAAACCTTTTTCCCACGCTTCGTGTCGGCTACACATATTTCTTCGAGTTTTGATTGGTTCACTGGATTGTCTGTGTCCTTTGTTGGGGGGCAGGGATGGCGCAGTAGTGAGAGCGCTCGCCTCCCACCAATGTGGCCCGGGTTCGATTCCGGCCTGGTACCATATGTGGGTTGAGTTTGTTGTTGGTTCTCGTCCTTGCTCCGAGGGTTTTTCTCCGGGTTCTCCGGTTTTCCTCCCTCCACAAAAACCAACACTTCTAAATTCCAATTCGATCGGGAATCCGAGGGCCACAGGTTTGTCAGTCGAAGACTGTTACGTGCAACCCTCGTAAAACAAAGTTGATTGATTTGATTGATTTGATTGTAACTGGCCAGAGTGAATTCTCTGGTTTTAGTTTTACGACACGCATTCGATGCTATACTAACCTGACCCAAATCTGCACAAAAAGAAAAATATGCTACTATTAGAATTGATAAAACCGTTTTATAACAAGTTTATTCTAATAAAACAACAAAATACAACGTCCACATAGTTTTAACTCGACACCAAACCTGTGTCCCAGCAGCTTAGCGCTTGACGTCATCCTGGTCTGAATTTCGTCTGGTGGCTGGCCGGTAAACGAGTTGACCTGGGTACAGTCTGGGTACTGCCTCGTCCCCAGGCGTCCTCGTCCTTGGTCGTGCACGGTTCGCTTGGTGTTGTGGGACTGACGTGCACGGTTCGCTTGGCGTTCTGGGCCTGATGCGGACGGCTCGCTCCCTAACCATCAATCCCCGCGCTCCCTGTTTTCCCGCCTTACCGCCTCAACGTCCGGCCAATCGGCGCCTGGGGACGAGGCAGGTCTGGGTACACTTCAGGCCTCGATTGTTTAAAGGACGGCTACGGGTAAAGCTGTCCAACGAATTATTCTGAAAACTTCTTTTTAACAACAGTACTGGACAATGGCCCTGATCGTTTTAGAAGTCAAGCAGGGCATGCACGCATTGAGGCTCAATACCCGCATTATCCTTTATTTTCAAACAGTTGAATCCCGATAACTTGAACCTTCGAGTGAATTCGAAAAAGGTTCAATTTACCGGGCGTTCGAGTTATCGAGGGTAAAATTATTGAAAAATGGCCTGGAGGGGAATCTAAAAAGGTTCGAGTTAGCGGGAGGTTCGATCAGTATCGGGTGTTCGGGCTACCGGGATTCAACTGCCTGATATAATACACAAGTCCTGTAATTTTTTCACACTACTAACAACCGAGGGGCTTATATCAAACTCCAGTTCCACAATATGAAGCTTTCTCCTGGATAGGATGTGCTTGTCCATCGTATATCACCTCCCATCGTTGTGTCAACTTGTCAAAACAGCTTGTCCTATTGTGGTCCTTTGTCAGAACTTTCCTGCAAAATAGAAGTAAATTTCTCGAAAAAAGTGAGGCCTGTATACCATTAAACGGATCGAAAGAAGGCTTAAAAATTTTAAGCTATTATCTTGATGTTCCTAAATGGAAAGTATAAATGCTAGTTGTTAGTTAATAGTTTATGCAACTTGTCACTTGTTTGTTTCTTTGCAATCTTGGATATAAGTAGAATTTGAACCCATATCCTCTAGCTTACCATATATTTCAATTCCATCTGAATGTTTTTACCTACTACCTGTCTCATTTGTAGGCTGCTGTCATAGCTGTTGCTCTAGTCTTATAATTTAAACTAAAAAACAACAATAAAAATTGTTAGTGTACTACACTCAATATCACTGACTTTGAGGGTCGGGTAGCAGCACTAATTGACTTGCTACCCTTCGAGAGAACATTGGAACAAACAACAGGAACAATGCCCCAAGCCCCTAAAAACAATAGCAACTGCTACACTAGAGGACCAGTAGAATTACACACTTATGAGAGCTGCTACGCTACTGAAACGATGGGTAGGGTACCAGCTCTCGAAAGGTCTCACATGAATAACTCAAACCCTTCTAAAGGACAATAGAACAAACAACAATAAAGAACAACGCCCCTAGCTCCTAACAATAATAGCAACTGCTACGCTAGAGGAACAGTAGGATCACAAGCTTACGAGAGCTGCTACACTAGAGGAATGTTGGGTTGGGTACCTGGTCTGAATAACTCAAACCCTTCGAAAGGACAATAGAACAAACAACAATAAAGAACAACGCCCCTAGCTCCTAACAAGAATAGCAACTGCTACGCTAGAGGAACAGTAGGATCACAAGCTTACGAGAGCTGCTACACTAGAGGAATATTGGGTTGGGTACCTGGTCTGAATAACTCAAACCCTTCGAAAGGACAATAGAACAAACAACAATAAAGAACAACGCCCCTAGCTCCTAACAATAATAGCAACTGCTACGCTAGAGGAACAGTAGGATCACAAGCTTACGAGAGCTGCTACACTAGAGGAATGTTGGGTTGGGTACCTGGTCTGAATAACTCAAACCCTTCGAAAGGACAATAGAACAAACAACAATAAAGAACAACGCCCCTAGCTCCTAACAATAATAGCAACTGCTACGGTAGAGGAACAGTAGGATCACAAGCTTACGAGAGCTGCTACACTAGAGGAATGTTGGGTTGGGTACCTGGTCTGAATAACTCAAACCCTTCGAAAGGACAATAGAACAAACAACAATAAAGAACAACGCCCCTAGCTCCTAACAATAATAGCAACTGCTACGCTAGAGGAACAGTAGGATCACAAGCTTACGAGAGCTGCTACACTAGAGGAATATTGGGTTGGGTACCTGGTCTGAATAACTCAAACCCTTCGAAAGGACAATAGAACAAACAACAATAAAGAACAACGCCCCTAGCTCCTAACAATAATAGCAACTGCTACGGTAGAGGAACAGTAGGATCACAAGCTTACGAGAGCTGCTACACTAGAGGAATGTTGGGTTGGGTACCTGGTCTGAATAACTCAAACCCCTCGAAAGGACAATAGAACAAACAACAGGACAATGCCCCAAGCCCCTAAAATCAATAACAACTGCTACACTAGAGGACCAGAAGAATTATAAGCTTACAAGAGCTGCTACACTACTTGACTTAGGTTGCGCGTGTCACCACGTATTTTTTTCTTTCCTTTCTTTCATTTGAAAACAGTACTTACGTTAGTACAAAACCGGATTGTAAAATGAGAGTTGATGACAAACGAGCCATAAGAGTTGTACAAGAATATTTTACATGCTTGTCCTTAAAACATGTAAAACGATCAAGTTTGTTTTCGTTTTCAGAACTGTCAAAGGAAATGAAAATCAAACTGGTTTGAAAAAAATTCAAACCAAAGATAAATTAAAACCACAACTTATCCATGTTTTTCATGTTTCTACATAAAACATTTAAAACAGATACATGTACATAATTCTCAAACGAGGCATTCAATCCGATTTTGCATGTTTCTACTAAAAACATGTAAAAAGGGGAACGCATTTTTCTATCGTGTTAACTATTAAGAGGGCGTCTTTCTTAGAAACACCCAACAATTTCGCGTAAAAAATAATTTTGCCTGGAACTCTGTCAACTGAACGACTTTACCGAGGTAAGAACTAAAACAGATTTGGTTTGATTTGAAATGATATTCTGGCCGCGTTAGAAGCCATAAAATATTTTCCCTTGTCAGCCCTCGTCACAACGTCTCGAAAGTTGAAAAATAGGCACTTTTCGTAACACTGTAAAATATTTCTTTCGCATCATCTAGCCGCAAATTTTATATCAACTTGCTCATAAACCTTTCTAGTTTTCCAAGAAAGTCACAATTTGCCTCTCAATTCTCCTGGAAAGGCAAAATGGAGCGTAATATGACCACTACTAATCGCCTTCGAGCGAAGACTGTAAATTGGCTTCGATTTAGAGGCTATTTTTTAAATTTTGGGACCAACATAATACTTCTAGCCTATACAGCCGACTAGAGTAGTCGTTAATCTACAAATATGTGCAAAATCCCATGTACGTTTTCAATATTTCAAAAGTTGTGACCGTTTTTATCAGCACATGTACCAGCATTTTCGATTTTTTCGCCTATATTGAAATCGAACTCTCTCGAGCAGATTTTGACACACATGCAGCCTACCTGCTTCTCATCTCGGTTTATGTCCAACGTTAGACGGTTAACAATCCCCAGATTGCTAAATCCCATAATAACTCTAGCAAATTGGTAGGTATTGCCTTCAAAACTTTAGCACCACGGCATCTATCGAGTCCCTTGTTGGCGATCGAAAGCCTGAATCCATCTACATTTCGCACTAAATAGCCCATTGAACACCATTTCAGTGCCGTTTTTCTTCAAGAATCAGTCAAAAGACACTCCAAGACTGGTATTCAGAGAACATAGCCGCGATTTGAGGTCTGAATTCCGAAGAAACATCACCATTTACAGCGTACATCTCGACAATATCGATACTGTGTGATGCTGCTTCCGCAGAGGTCCGCATAAATGGGGAGACCGCTGATCGCTTGTGCCAACAAGGCAATTAAATCAAAATTTGGAAAGCATGCGCAATTTCGAGTTTTAAATAAATCAATCCTTTACAAACAGGATGGGCCCTAAGCAAACCGAGGAGCAACAGAAGGTTAAAGAATACCTTACGGCACGGTTTACACTAGGAGAAAGAACTTGGCGAAAGGAGGACCCTTCCCCATAGGCGTACAGACCGGGTAGGGGGGGAAGGGGGGCTGCACCCCCCTCAAATTTTGGGTAACTCAGATTTTTTGGGCAGCAAGAGAAATTTGGGCAAAGCCAGTTTTTAAAGAAGTTTTTTTTTCGAAGAGATAGATATTTTCTATTTTAAGGGGATCATTTGTTGATATACATGTTTGTAATTTTTTTACTGTTGGGCACTGTACTGTAAATATCTGTCACAGTTAAACACCTGATATAGAAAGCTTCTCTGCGTTACTAAATTTTATAAAATCGACGGAGACATTCTGGAAGCCGAGCAGAAAATGTGCGCGAGTTTTCGTCGTGTGCGCGGATTAGGCTACATGTCTGTTTCAGAAATGCAAGAGAATGATCTATTTGATAAGTTTTCAGAGTTTCCTTACGTTCTTCATATCCGTGAGTGATACCTGCTACATCGTGTTCTGCAGAACGATCATTCAGAGCATTGCGCAGATGGAAAACTTACCTCCGCAGCATGTGATGGGGAGACAACGTGTCGATGTGTCAGTATGGCCAATTAAAAAACAAAAACAAAACAAGTGTTTCTCGTTTCCGCCCGCTTCATTTTTGGGGGCCGCCTCTCTTTTTTATTTTTGGAAAAGTTAGAACGAACAAAACCCAACAATGTTTACTTTCACTTTGTACGGAGAAAGACTATCTTTTGTCTGCGTTTAATACAAACTAAGGCCCAAAACTTTAAATCCTCGTTACACTAGGTTTGTACTGGATAAGTCAATTACCTTGCAGGATTTATTTTGGAAGTTCGCTTCTAGCCTGGAGAATTTGACGATGGAGGAAAAAACATTAGTGCCACCAATAGGTGTTTAAAGCACTAGAGCGATTGACACTTAAATCAAGTTTACTACTACTACATCAATATGCACATATTCGATCAACACAGGTATGGAATGCAACAAAATAATAAATAATTAAAAAATAAAAAAAATTCACCCGGCCGCTCTATTTTTTTATAGAAATCGGGACGAGAAACATTTGTTTTTTTTTACTTGGCCTAAATTATTACTTGCCATCGCACTTATTAGCATTTAATGGGCATGTTCCAACTCTGTAGTCAACAATGACATGGATTGTATGGTTAATATCTTCGGCCGTTGAAATGGTAGAGACAGCTATTTCTTTTAACGTGCTGTATGAGCTCATATGATAGATTCTTATATAAGAATTTTTCACTTCATTTGAAAGCCTATGTTAGTGCATCGTATGAACCTCGATTCTTCTCGACTGTTTCGTAAAAATTTGGGCATGCAACTTGTGAGAACTTTTCAGTTTGGGCAAATGTCTCACCGTCCCCCCTGGCAAAAATTGCCGGTACGCCTATGCCCTTCCCAAGTTGCAGTAGACATGCGAAATACCAAAAATGAAGACAATGAACGTATGTTTACAAGAACAGAGTGGCTGACGAAGAGCCAAATCCAGCGCTTTTTCTCCCGACTAGCAGCAAAACGTCGCAAGGATCAGGGTGTGGTCGGAATGTCACCCGATGACGAGAAAGATGTCCGATGCCTCCAGGAAAATTCCGACAGACAAGTTCTGGTAGACGAGGTTAATAGAGAAATCAACGTCTCGCATCCCATCTGCTACGACACGTATGACCTCTGTGAACGTTACCACAGCAACAAGCTTCAAAAATTTTAATGTGGTCATGCTGAAAGCCATCTGTAGCCACTTTGAGATTCATGTAAAATCAAAAGAAAAAAAGCCACTTCTGATAGATAAGGGGACGGATATGATTCGTGAATGTGAATGTGTTTTTGACTAAACCATGTTAAACTTCCCGTACGAGTAACAGACAGTTGTTGAGTAGTCTTGACATAGCTGTGCTTTATTACGTTAAGTCCTCTCATCCCTCTCATCAAAAGGCAGGCAGGCTAAGAATACTACATCCTATAAGTGATTTCACTGTCACGCCGCCAAAAATAAAACCAAAACTATTAAGTAAAAAAAAATATTACAGGTTGTAGAAAACTGCTATATAAACTACCGTTACTTGTCCAAGTCTCAGATCTGTATATTATTCTGTACTCTAGTTATCCGTCAAATTGTTTCACGCAAATTTGAAGAGCACAGACATGTGATCTGGCATTAAATTCTGCTACAAATCCGATCACCCTCACGAAAAAGTAAACATTCAAATAAACTCTTTCCGCAAAACCTCAACGCTCAAGTGTCCAGAGTATTAAAAATGGCAAGATGAGGATTTTTTTTTAAGAAAACGTGACAGCCTTCTGGCGGCCATCTTAGGTCTTGTGTGGCGTGAACTCCGAAATTCAAAATGCTATATCTTACAGTCGGCCGGACTCCAGATCGAACTGTCCGCGGTTCGATCCCTGGCCAGGGTTGCTATATTGTGTTCTTTAGCAAGGCAATTTTCTCTCATAGCACCTCTACCCACCCGGGTGTATAAATGGTTACCGGCGAAATAATTCTGGGGGGGGGGGGGGGGGGGGGGACTGCGATGGACTAGCATTCCATCTAGGAGGGAGTAGAAAAATTCTTAGCGGCTTAATGCTATCGAAACCGGGATAAGCTGAAACAGTATGGGCCATTTGGCTCGAGGCTTCGCTTTTAAAATATATTTATTTATAGGATTGATTTCTTTAAAACTCGAAATTGCGCATGCTTTCCAAATTTTGATTTTAAAAATATATTGTGATATTGCCTTGTTGGCACAAGCGATCAGCGGTCTCCCCATTTATGCGGACCTCTGCGGAAGCAGCATCACACAGTATCGATATTGTCGAGATGTACGCTGTAAATGGTGATGTTTCTTCGGAATTCAGACCTCAAATCGCGGCTATGTTCTCTGAATACCAGTGTCGGAGTGTCTTTTGACTGATTCTTGAAGAAAAACGGCTCTGAAACGGTGTTTAATGGGCTATTTAGTGCGAAATGCAGCCTTGGATTCAGGCTTTCGATCGCCAACAAGGGACTCGATAGATGCCGTGGTGCTAAAGTTTTGAAGGCAATACCTACCAATTTGCTGGAGTTATTATGGGATTTAGCAATCTGGGGATTTTTAACCGTCTAACGTTGGACATAAACCGAGATGAGAAGCAGGTAGGCTGCATGTGTGTCAAAATCTGCTCGAGAGAGTTCGATTTCAATATAGGCGAAAAAATCGAAAATGCTGGTACATGTGCTGATAAAAACGGTCACAACTTTTGAAATATTGAAAACGTACATGGGATTTTGCACATATTTGTAGATTAACGACTACTCTAGTCGGCTGTATAGGCTAGAAGTATTAGGTTGGTCCCAAAATTTAAAAAATAGCCTCTAAATCGAAGCCAATTTACAGTCTTCGCTCGAAGGCGATTAGTAGTGGTCATATTACGCTCCATTTTGCCTTTCCAGGAGAATTGAGAGGCAAATTGTGACTTTCTTGGAAAACTAGAAAGGTTTATGAGCAAGTTGATATAAAATTTGCGGCTAGATGATGCGAAAGAAATATTTTACAGTGTTACGAAAAGTGCCTATTTTTCAATTTTCGAGACGTTGTGACGGGGGCTGACAAGGGAAAATATTTTATGGCTTCTAACGCGGCCAGAATATCATTTCAAATCAAACCAAATCTGTTTTAGTTCTTACCTTGGTAACGTCTTTCAGTTGACAGAGTTTCAGGCAAAATTATATTTTACGCGAAATTGTGTGGGTGTTTCTAAGAAAGACGCCCTCTTAAAACCATGAGAATGGGTTTTATAGTTGGTTTCGATTCCAGTTGCACGTGTTAATGCTTGTAGCATGTGAAAACGGGAACATGTGTTTATTCCGTGTCCTATGAAGGCCTGGCTTAACTGGAAACATTGTTGACAAGAAACAATGTTTCTGCAACAATGTTTTCTAGCCTATGTTTAGCCAGGCCTTTAGAGTCATGAAACTGATTTGATAGCAGTAACAAGAAAAATTATGTTTCTTGTTTGCATGTTTCCGCTTGAAGCATGCGACAAAGGAACAAGACCTTGGAACCAGATTACTTTTCTCGGCCAGAGAGAACTGAGGCTCTGGTAACGAACGATAACGAGTGTTTTGCATACAAGAAGAGATGACGTCATCTCTCCTTCTTCATTTTCTCTTGTTACACACAATGATGAAACAAGCACGTTTAAGGATCGGGTTAAAACGAGGGACCTTTTTACTGATAAAACCTTTTAAGGTGTTTATTTTCTTGTGTGTAGAGAAGGGCAAGGCTCGAAATTTGGGACATCTTTGGTAAATGGGTTGGTTATTGAGAGGGAAGTGTTTTTGAAGGGGTTGCTAATGTATTAGGGCGCTAACCCAGGTGGAGGTGTTATATAGTTTGCTTTTTAAAAGATTGAAACGAATTGGGTTTGGGTAAACATGAAAAAAGTTGGCCCGACTTTTGCCAAGTTTATCTCAACATATGTTGTGTGAGAAGTGTGAAGTATGAAGTGTGAAGTGTGACGTGTGAAAAGTTTGAAGTGTAAAAGTGAAAAGTGTGAAGTGTGAAAAGTGTGAGGTGCGAAAGTGTGCTTTGAACTTTATCGAGATGTTTGGGTTCTGGCCTGGCTGAAGTCCGTGAGCTTTGATTTTCGACTAGACAGTTTACTTTTATAGTGCTTCTTTTTATATTTATGGGTATGATTGGCGAATAGTAAGGCAAAAAGATAAGGAAGCCTTTAAAATCCACACCGGAACTTACCGGGTGCCGGGGTTGGGGTCCCTTGAGGCACAAACCAGACACTCGCAGTTCCATCGCTGGAATATCTGCACGTGATCTCAGCTCTAAACCCTTTGGTGCGAGTTATCAGACCACTTGGTGGGTCCCAGTGAGCAGTATTGGAGTATAGTATAAACCCCGCGTTTGATCCATCTTGAATAGTTCCACAGCCTTGTAACGGTACTTCAAACAGGACGAAAGTGTCATTAAAAGCTGTGGCGTTACAGCTGGGATCATTGAGATGCATTTTCTCAGGTTCAAGGTCAGGATTTTTGGTTCGGTCCACTTCCATCCGCATGTGGCTTGAAATATGACTTGAAAAACAAGTAAAGATTGTTCCCAGATCTAATGTGAAAAAGATTAAAGGAAAAATGATCAGCTATATCAGTAGCTATTGGCTGGACTGAAAGGAAGGCAAAAGCATTGTTTAGAAATCACAACGTATGATTGAGTAGCCAGTGCATGTCTGAAGTAGAACACCGAAAAGTTTTGGGACATTTTTGATTTTAAGAATTACAACTATTTGAAAAGAAAGTTGAGGCACTCTTGGTTACGAATGTAATTTCAGACATTTTAACAATGATACCTTGTGTCCGGAGAGGACCTCGTGATCAGAATGAAACTTGTTTGTTTTTTTTTCAACGAGGGCATTTTTTGAAGCAAAATACATTTTTTGGGACAGTGTCTCAACTATTTTGAAATTGATTGAAGATCCGACATATTTTAACTTTGCTCTCTTCAACTTTGTTAGTGCTTAAGACTGGCCCGCCTTGATAAGCCACTGCTACCAGCAGGCTTTTCCACTATATATTGTGAGATGAAAATGAAATTAAGTCTTAAGTGTGAAAAGTGTGAAGTATGAAAAGTGTTAAGTGTGAAAAGTAGAAAGTGTGAAAAGTGTAAATTATGAAAAGTGTTAAGTATGAAAATTGTGAAGTGTGAAGCATAAAGTATGAAAAGTATGAGGTGTTAAGTTTGAAACGTGTAAAGAAAAAAGTGTGTTAAGTGTAAAGTATGAAGAGTGTGAAAAGTGTGAGGTGTGAAAGATGTGAACTGTGAGAAGTGTGAAGCGTAAAACGTGTGAAGTGTGAAAGATGTGAAGCGAGAATTGTCAGGTGTGACAAGTAGGAAGGGTCAAAAGTGTAAAGGGTTAATGCGTGCTTTGGAATCCGGATCGAAATGTTTGTGTTCTGGCCTTAGCGGAAGTCTTTAGGATTTGTTTTTCGCAATGCCTTTCTCCGAGCGTATGATCGACAAATAGTAGGGCAAGCTGACAACCGCATGATACAGAGTGGGGAGCAGGGACCAACGATGGCATAGCATCCCATCACAGGAAAGCAGCAATAATCCTAGTCGCGTTATGCTCTGTTTATGCTGCAGAAACCGAGTTGAGCACCGAAACCGATAAGCCTGGTTACGCTCCTTATATCTCTTGGATTAAAATAATGGGCTTTACCTACCTTCAGCAGAAATCCCATATTGCTGGAAGCCAATAAACAGGACGACAAGCAGACTTCCGATGTACATAATGGCTGAAGTGCTTCTTGCTGATCCTTACTCAGAAATATACACCTGGAGAAAACATAATGAAAGCGATATTTAATTAGCGTTGGCAATGGGTAGTGAAGTGATAAATGTAAAGTAAAGCAACGCCGAGAGGTCTGGATTCGAGCCCTGGCCGGGGCCATTGCGTTGTTTTCTTGAGCAAGACAATTAAGTCTCCAAGTGCCTCTCTCCACCCAGGTGTATAAATAGGTACTGACCAACCAAATGTGTTGGTAACCCTGCGATAGACTAGCTTCCCATCCAGGGGGGAATAGAAATACTTCTAGTCGCTTCATGCTTCAGGAACCAGAGATAAACAAAACGAACGCAGACTTTACCTTAAACAAAAACTGAGATTAGTAGAGTGTCAGTTGCATGATTACTATAACTGAAACGTGATTAAAATAACTGAAACTGTCAACCTACTCATTTCGTTGATGATTTCTGAAACTTGGAGTTAAACAAAGCTGCTATTAAAATCCGTTAGTGAGTCGTTTAAAGCAAAACCCGGTTAACAACTAGTACAGTAATAAAATAATTTAATTTCCTTCTTAATTTTTCTTCCATAGCTATGTGTTAACCTGATTTACGTACTCGTTTTCGCAACATTAATAATGGGCGCAGTGCCAGTCAGCCTTAGGCGATCTAAGCCGATCCAAGCTTTCGATGAATTAATATTTTTCCTTTAACTCATATAACCTTAACACGCCTCTTAAGTATGTGCAAAAAACAAAAAACAAAAACTAAAATGAATTCCATGATATAATATAACCCAGGTTCGAAACTCGGTTGTTGACGAAATGACATAGTTCCATTTGTGGTTTTTAATTAAATGCGTTTTATAATTAAGTTGGTGACTTTTTATAAGTAATCTCTCTTCAATAATGACTTTTAAAATTGAACGGATTCTGTCATAGCGGCAACTGAATCTTTCGTTGATTTTTCTTAAACTGTTATCTTCTCTTTGTCGAAAACCCTCAAGTTAAATAACTCTTGTCCAAATCGTGAGTTTTAGTTTTACGATGGCGTCAAAAGCCAAATTTATTATTAATCTCTTTTGCATTAATAACTGTTACGGAAGTGTATTCAGTGCACACAATTGGGTGTTGTTACTGAACTCACGCTATTTTTGGAAAAGAAGTAAGCCAAACCTTATTAAACTTCGGTGAAAAAATCGTGAAACAATGTAACAAAGTCTCTACGAACAACGAGCAAAAGCTGAATTAGCGCCAGTGTTAATTTACAAATGCTTCGTGCTAGCGTCACGGATGATGCGTCTTAAGTTTCTTGTGTATATCTGTCTAATTCTTCCGCAGTTTTGACCATTTTTGTCCTTTTTGGTTTGATAGACCTTTCTGGCGATTTTACACTTAAGTAACTTTCTATTTTGAGGTTTCTTTCCCTGTAAAATGACTAATAGTCCCTTAGGCACAAGTGTAAATTTGGTTCCTCACTCTACACACGACCATCAAGCAGAAATAAGCGCACAGTCATTGTTAAGATTATTCAGTTACCTGCTAAAAGTTTAACGAATTCTCTGTAGCTGGATTTTTTGACTCGTTCGTGGACTTTGTGACTAGTAGTCCGTTGTTTTACATGTAACTTCCGCACTACTTTAGCACTAGCACAACAGAGCGCCGGTTGTTGGACATCAATTATTCACGCTATTGTATGTTTTCTTACAAAAGTTGAATGGTTCTTTTTGTCACCGGTTGATAAGGGCTTGATGACGTCACTCTGATTTTTTGTAAACTTCCTTTTCGTGTCGGCAGTGTGAAACAGTTAAGACGGAATCCACCAGGAAGTCGAGTAATATAATTTATTTAAGTTTAATCGAGTACCGTAGAATTCCGGTTATAAGCCCTGGGCTTATACAACTTCGTAAGGGGTTTTGGGTGGGCTTATAAGCTGAGGGGCTTATTTCCGGGAGAGCTTATAAGCGGAATGAAAAAAACGTTTCGAGACGAGCCACTGGAGTGTTGATCGAAATACGTTTTTAAGTTAAAAACGCATAATAAAGCAACATTTAGCCTTGTTTAGTACTGTCATCCGGTAGAGGGGGCTTATATCCGGGGGGGGGGGCTTATAATCGGATGTATTTTTTTTTGTTTCCAGGTAGATGGGCCTATAACCGGGAGGGCTTATAATAAGCGGGGGGGGGGGGGAGGGGGGGCTTATAACCGGATTTTTACGGTATCAGAATAATTTAAATCCTATTGCCCCAATGGATCCATGTGTTCTGCTGGTAAAAGGTACAAAACATTGCCAGGGTAACTAAGCCTGTCCCGATTGTGCTCGTAAAATGCCGGGAAAGTTGCTCACTGGAATGCCAAAAAGTTGCTAAAAAGTTCGCTCGAAAGTTACTTCAAAAAACCCAAAACGTTGCTTTCAAATAAGAAAATTCCCCAAATATGCTAATTTTCCTTTGACAGGTAAGATTTCTAAGCATTGCCATGCTATTTAACTGAATACCAAAATTTATTGAATTACACAAATTTCTTTCACAAAGACTAATCTTGAAGATACCGATGACGTCATGTTTAATTTCCTGACGAGTTTTTAATGCTGAATGATCCGAAAGTTAAAACATCTTCTAAACTTCTTCGGAAATCTTTGGCAACTTCGTTAATCTTCGGAAAAGTTCGAAAAATGCTCGGAAATGTTCGTATGGCTTTCGAACAACACACCGACAACCTTCGGAAATCTTCGGTCTAGAAATTGCTCAAAGTTGCTCGAAAGGAAAAAAGATGCTCGTAAGGTGAAAAGTTGCTCAAAAGTTGCCGAGCACAATCGGGATAGGCATAATATCTATCTACAACCTTTTTTCGGTCACACAGGTTGATCTGTCACACACGTTACTGCGTCATTTGAAACCTTCGTGCCTGCAACTCCGCCAACTAGGGTCACCTCATAATACCGTAATACCGAGTGACCTTCTTAATTTTTAATATAAAAATAAGCGAAAGTAATTTACAATGTTTCGACATCGCCTGTCATTGTCGAGTAAATGTTTGGGGTTAGTTCTTGCATATAAATAAGTATAAAAATTTAGCAAGTTAAACAAACAATTTTGCTCTGATTGACTCGAATTGTGTATTGAATGTTGGCTGAAGTTCTCTGATATTGTATACTTATTAATATGCAAGAACTAACCCCAAACATTTCACTTGACAATGACATCCGACGATGTCGAAACGTCGTCTATTACTTTCGCTTATTTTTTAGTGAAAATTTTCCTTCAAGCCTTAGCGAAGCGCGCGAGGTCTAATTAAGCATGAATGCAAATGAATTTTTAAAACCCCCAAGAGGCTAAGAAAGCATCAGTGTGTTCTGACAGAAATAGAAGGAATCTAGACGAAGTTTCCGTTTTATGAAAGTATTTTAGGAACACCGGCTGTTTCAGAAAGTGTTTCAGGAAAATCGTCCGTCATTTCGGTTTGTTTCTCTGAGTCTTGTCTGAGTCGTGACGTCACTAGCGCGCTTTGCTACTGCAGCTGTGTCAAAGAATATCGTGAAACTAAAAATCGATCATTTTTTTGATAACTTGGCCGTAACTAGCAAGAGGCAAGACGAGGCACTTGCCTCGTCTAGATTTCAACCCAAATTGGAAAAAAAAAGTTTTGTTGGGAAAATAATCCCAAGTTGAACAAGATTGATTTTTTTCTCAAGAAATACTTTATGAAAAATGTCGAAGAAAGAGTTCCAGAGCTTCTAGATTTCAAAGTTTACTGAATGGCATGCCCCCAGAACCCCCTAGCAAGATCTTGCCTCGTCTATAGTAAAGGTCTGGTTACGGTCCTGCATAATGAAAACGAATGTGATGAAACAAAAAATTGAGGTAGATAAACTTACGTTATTGCTGGATTTGGCGTGAGCTGCTATTGAGAGCGATTTTATCCCTCTTTTTCACGAATAGGTAAATGGCTTTTTGAAACTTGTGCGTCAGTGAATTTTGCCGATGGACAAACGCCGCTATTGTTAAACTGTGCACAGTTAGAAGCAGTTAGTTAGCTGTGCATAGTTAGAAGTTCGATTTGAACTAAATACTTTCGAAAGTTTTGATCCAGTTGATCCTATGATTGATGTGCGGAAATACTCTGAAAGCCGCGGTGAACGAAACGTGCAAACAGTCTACATATAGCGGGATTTAGCTTATAAATTCATTAATATTGCCGTTCTTAATACAAAAACAAACAGCATAACTATGACTCGCGAAACACACTCTGAAACTGTTGGTTAACAAAACTTGCAAATCTAGCGAGGAATCTCTGACTAGCACGATTTAGCGTTCAATAATTTGCAAACGTGCGAGTGACGTCACGACTCAGAAAAACAAACCGAAATGGCGAACCATTTTTCTAAAACCTTTGTAAAGCAGCCGGTGTTCCTAAAACACTTTCATAAAACGAAAACTTCGCGTAGACTCCTTTTATTTCTCTCAAAACTTGCTGATGTTTCCTGAGCCTTATGGGGTTATATTCATTTGCATTCTCTTTTTCGACCTCGTGTGCTTCGCTATTGAGTGGATCAACTCTAAGATCACGCGATGATTTGTTCCGCTTCGCACGTCACGAGCCACTAAAGGTCTGTTTAAGCGCGTTTTAATAGCAAACGTGCAAAAAACTTTGTACGTATACAGATTGGGGTCTTCGGATAATTTTATTTGACGATCAGCGCACGGTCATGTGATAGGTTGTTGCACGTAAGAAATGCAGAAGCCCTGGACCGAGTTGAATGAATTACAAAATCGTTGAATCAGTTGATCTTGTGATTAATGTAACCACATTCTGAAAGCAGCTGAATTCCGCGGTACACAAAACGTGCAAATCTAGCAGGATATAGACAGAGCTCCTCGTTGTTACACACTTTCTCTTGTTGCCGATTGTTGCACACTCTTTTGTCGCACACTTTCTATTTACACACATTTTTTATATTTGAAACGGAGAAATTTTACGATTTCTTATTATTAACGTTCTTCTTTTTCAACAACCACAAAAGAAAATATGTAAAACGCTACTGGGTCCGTCTCACCAAGGAAAATCTTTCGTTTCATCAAGGAAAATCTCAAGCTGTTAGTTAATGCACTGGTAATATCGCGCCTGGACTACTGTAATAGTATCCTTTATGGTCTGCCAAAACCGGAACTGGATAAACTTCAAAGAATTCAAAACACTTGCGCACGTCTTATCACTGGAACTAAACACTACGATCACATTAAACCTGCCCTTCGAGAACTACACTGGCTACCTGTTGAATCACGTGTTATATTTAAACTTCTACTCATCCGGCTTTTAAAATTATTCATGGACTCTGCTCGGCCTTCTTGTCGCCCCTCCTACAACAATATCGCCCGCAACGGAACTTACTACTCAGTTTACTGTCCCTACTGTGAACTCTGTGACATACGGTGAACGTGCCTTCTCTTTCTCTGCACCTATACTATGGAACAGCCAACCGGACTCTCTCAAAAATGCACCATCTCTTTCGACTTTTAAATCTGCACTAAAAACATTTTTTTCGGAAATTTTATTGTTGATCTATTTTTATTGGGCTAACCTTGTTTTATGTAACCTTAATTTTTTCCTTTGTTTAGTTGTTTCACTTATTTTATTTTTAGTGTCTTAGAAAAATTATAACATTATATTAGTTTTAGCTAATTTTTTAATAGAGAAATGTAAGCGCATTGAGTTTTTTAAATGCGCCCTAAAAACCTTATTATTATTATTATTATTATTATTATTATTATTATTATTATTATTATTATTATTGTTATTATTATTATTATTATTGGACACCTTAGGCTTTCTTGTTAGCCAAAGAAGTGGTTTAACATCAACCACCCGGTTAAAAGCTTATAGAAATGCCTTTTTACTTAGTCTATAAAAAGAAAGTATCTGTTATCTATTCAGTCTATTGTTACAATTAAAACATTAAATAGTCCCAAACTGATATGCGATTTGAAATAAGCCGTCTCAAAAGGACATAAAAAGAAATACCCCCGAGAGGGGGGGGGGGGAGGGGGTAATACAGCCTTTTACGGCGAATGAGTGGATTTCTGTAACCACAGTCTTTTCTTTACCTTCTTTATTTTGTTTTTCACGTCACGCACTGTTTGACAGACTTCTGTGACTCGTGTCACACAATGCACAGCGTAAATAACGCATTCCAACCTTACGTACTTGATCAGTACTGTAAATTTTAACTAGTTTGCTTTCCTGGTCCTGCAAAAATAAAAGTAAATTAAGCTAAACCAGGTGAGTGCTGTATATAATTAAGAAATGCTTAAAACTATTTATCATACTCGATACTGTCCTGTTCTTAAAGCACTTATACTTTGAATGTGTCTCAATACAATATAATGGTACGAAAGGTCAGTTGTCAGTTTAAATTTTGAAGACCTTGGCTGTATTTAGGCTTTCGAAAGCTTGAATCAAGGTCTTCATTGGTTTCAACTAACGGCTGTTCCAAAAACTCTGGAAATCCATCGAACAAACCCAAGGATTTGCAAGGAAATTTATGACCGCCGCTCAAAACACGTGAAAACAAGCTCGCCAAACCTGACGTCACAAATACCTCTATTAGATTCCATTCCACGCGCGGCCATTTCTGGTTCGTTTTCGTGAAGTCTTCGGAAATCGTCGGATTTTCATCTCCTAAACGCCAGAATTCGCACAAAAACCATTTGTGAGAGTAGATTATCATTAGTACCTTCATAAGCGACAGGTTTGCGGACAAAAGAAAAAATTCCCAATTTCGTTGCATTTGACCTTTAAAGGAATACAAACCTGTTACCTCTTTCCTACCATTATGTACCATAAATTTAAGTTCCATATCTCTCTTTGCAGCCTGTGACTTCTGTATTCTTCTGTCAAACCTGTTGTTCTGGCCTTAAAGTTATTATACAAAGACAACAACAGTAAGTATTGCTAGAACTCCTGGGGGATGGGGTACTCCCATTTATACCATGCCAAAGAAAATACAGCTAATCAGAATACAGGAAAGCCGTTGTATATTCGACGGTATTCAACCCAACCTTCCCATCGTGCGCTGCGATGGTATTCTCGACGAAATTTAGTAAGCGTATTTTCTATGGCATGCATGGTATAAAATAGTTACACAACACTTTCTCGTGGTATACTATGGAATATGCCACTTGTCACTTGTATTTTCTTCGTATACACACTCGCCTAAAGGCTCGTGTGTATACCGAGAAAATACAAGTGACTCGTGGGATATTCCATAGTATACCACTCGAAAGCGTTGCATAACTAGTATATATGAGTTATATTGGTATGTGCCGCTGTGAAGGGTATGGTTCTAAAGCAGTTTAGTCTGGGATAGGGTATAGAAACCAGAGAGTTTTGATCTAGAATAGGGTATCATTTGCCGTGAAACGGATCAGTGGCATAAAGAATTAATTCCAGAATAGGAATAGAACTTGGAAGTGAAAGAGGCTTTCCTAAACATAATGTTGTTGACAGATGGTTTCCCATTGAAAACACTGATACAGTAAACACCCGCGTGTAAGAACCTACAATTTTCTAAGTTTGGCAAAATACAGTCGAAACTCTCTTAACGGACACTCCCGTAAGCGGACAGCTCTACTTACGGTCGCCTTGTTTGAAACCCCGTTTTAACTCCCATACAAACTCTGTATTTTTACATTCTCGTAAGCGGACATTCCCGTAAGCGGCCGCGGACACTTTCAGAGATTACAACTTTGACTTTTTCTTTGTTTTTAAGCTCCCGTAAGCGGACACCCAAAAGAAAATCCTATAAACAACCTCTGTATCTTGTTTTTTCTTATTAACTTTACATCGCCGTTCGTCACAATGATTTTACAGTAATTACAGAACCATATTTCAGTGTTTGTTTTGTCGTCATCAACGTCCGGTTACATTTTGAAACACCACTTGTTAGCTAGGCAAGCTCCCGTAAGCGGCCATCTATCCCTCACACCTCCAGTGGCCGCTTACGAGAACCATTCTCGTAAGCGGCCAGCTCCAGTTACGGACACTTTTTTCGCGTCCCGAGGGTGTCCGCTTACGAAAGCTTCGACTGTAGGTTCTTGTATTTGGGGGTAGTTATTGGTAATTTAGGCTAAGTAGGTTCTTAATAAGGTTCTTAATTTCTAAGGAGGAGCCATAGTTTTTGATTGTACGAGAAGAAAAAAATGAGTTTGGTCCTTCATTATGCAGCATTTATTCATAACTGTATTGCTTCAAGCCTCATGCAAGGTCCAAAGAAGACAATTACAGTCTATGTGAATCTGTCTTTTCTTTATTTGTAAATACAGTTTGGGATGTTCTGTTAAAAATGTTCATAAAAATTTTCTATAACCCACATATAAGAACCTGCTGAAATTTGCTTGGCTAAACAGGTTCTTATATTTTGGGGTATTAAAATGGCAAATTTCTGCCAGCAAATTCTTAAACCACTAGGTTCTTACACGCGGGTGTTTACTGTAGTGATACAGCTCTAAAAAAATATTGAAATAGGGTAGGAATTTGCGGTGTCTTGCCTAGTATAGGGCTCCAAAATCAGCTAAACATGGTCTGGTATAGGGTAAAGATATATAAAGTACCGCCCCTCCCCCTTGGTAGAACTCAAACACAAGCATAATTGCACAAGAAAATCGAACACGCTCATTCTTCTTATCTTGACCTTACTAGGAATCATCGCGCCATAAACATACTTAGCGCCCGGGACTAAGCGTAAGCACAAGAAAAACGAACAGTTAAGTTTTTCTTGTGCTTATGTTTATGTAGGCGATCGCTAGCAAGAACAACATAAGAGCAACGATTGTGTTCGTTCTCATTATGCGTTTGTGCTTGTGCTTGAGCGTGTGCTTGTCCTTTAAATTGCATGCGCGCGTCACCACGGATTTTCTCTTTCTTTTTATTTGCAAAACGATGATTTTCTATAAATATCGGATAACACAAATCTTCCAGAGGTGAGTGGAAGAACGAGAGGTGCACGACAGTTTGATTCTTTTACTTTCATCGACGAACATTTCAAGTCAAACCGAGTAAGAGAAGGTAAAAGTATAGTTAAAATAATCTGCAGAAAATTTTGTAAACTCCCTCCTTTGATAAGGTGTTGATTATAGAATTTGTGTGTCCATTTTTTTGCATGTTTCTGTTTAGAACATGTGAAACATGAACATTTGTTATCGTGTTGTTATTTAACAACTGGTTCATGCTTTAGCGTGTTCCATCGAGTTATGATGCGCTAACGTATACTGAATTTGATTGTGCGGCTCTGCTAGCTATGTTATGTGAGTTTAATAGCTATAAGCAGAAATTTCAATCCCTGCTTGACATGATTATGCTTACAACATGTAAAGCAAGAATATGTGTTTATATTGTTATCTATTAAAGTGTTCAAAATGATTTTAATAGCCATAACAAGAAATTCTGTTCCTTGCTTGCATGTTTCCGTTTGGAGCATGCGAGAAAGGAACACGATCCTCGCACCAGATCCCTCTCCTTGAGCAAAGAGAGCTGGGTTCCAGCAACGAGTGATACCAGAAGTTCATAATCATTATAAACGTCTGGTGATCTTGATTATTCCGACAATTTCAATCTCTTTTTTTCATACTTAACAATCTATGCATCCAA